>NC_053027.1:359886207-360186207 GCF_003073215.2 Triticum urartu | reverse complement strand
ATGAGGCCCATCAGATTGTTCGTCAATCCAAAGCCTTCACGGTAATAGGTGGTCAACTTTACAGAGAAAGTGTCACTGGGGTTGCTCGGTGTTGTATCTCCCCAGAAGAAGGTCGAATGATCCTAAATGAGATCCAGTCGGGGACCTGTGGTCACCATGCTTCCTCTCGGACCATCGTGGCCAAAGCATACCGAGCAGGATTCTACTGGCCGCGTGCAAATGAGATGGCAAAAGATATAGTCGAGAAGTGCGAAGGCTGCCAGTTCTACTCGAACATGTCTCACAAGCCTGCATCTGACTTGAAGACTATTCCACTCGTCTAGCCATTTGCAGTTTGGGGGTTGGATATGGTTGGACCCTTCAAGACTTGCAAAAGTGGTTTCACTCATTTGCTTGTGGCAGTCGACAAATTCACCAAATGGATTGAAGCTAAGCTTATCAAGAACCTTGATTCAAGTACTGCCATCGGTTTCATCAGAGAGCTGATATTCAGATATGGAGTCCCTCACAAAATTAGCACAGATAACGGCTCCAACTTTGATTCTGATGAATTCAGAGCCTTTTGTGCTTCCCAAGGCACTCAGGTTGATTAGGCATCTGTCGCGCACCTGTAGTGGAATGGGCAGGCAGAAAGGGCGAATGGCTTGATCCTTCTAGGGTTGAAACCCCGACTGATGCGTGATCTCAAACATGCCTCTGGAGCCTGGGTGACTGAATTGTCATCCGTCCTGTGGGGACTGAGAACAACTCCCAACTGGTCGACTGACCGAACTCCTTTTTTCATGGTGTATGGTGCTGAAGATGTGCTTCCGAGTGACTTTCTACACAACGCCCCCCAAGTGGAACTCTTCTCAGAAGCTAAAGCAGAGCAGGCATGCCAAGATGTAGTTGATCTCCTGGAGGAAGAAGGTGAGATGGCTCTGATCCAGTCAACCATCTATCAACAGGACATGCGTCGGTTCCATGCCCGTAATGTCAGAGGTTGAGCATTCCAAGAAGGAGACCTTGTGCTCCAAGTGCTTCAGAAACGACCTCACAAGCTCGCTCCGGCCTAGGAGGGTCTCTTCATCATCACCAAGGTGCTCCACAATGGGGCGTATGACCTCTACAACGTAGACAAGAAAGAAGACGAGCCACACTAATGGAATGCGGAGCTGCTCTGCCGTTTCTATACCTAAACACTCGGATCGACGAGTTGTAATAAGAATCCTTCAGTTTGCTTATCAAAGGCAAGGTTTTGCGGTATCTATGATTGTTATCCCATAAACATGCACATTCAAATCCCCTAGTGGGTGGCTTAGCCGCGAATCCAATTCGCCTAAGTTTCAAAAAACACTCTGAGTGAAGAGCAATCCTTTCACTCGGAGGCTTAGCCGCGAACCTGATTCGCCTAAGTTTCGAAAACACTTCGAGTGAAGAGCATCCCTCTCACTCGGGGGCTTAGCCGCGAACTCGATTCGCCGAAGTGTCAAAAACACTCCGAGTGAAGAGCAGCCCTCTCACTCCGGGGCTTAGCCGCGAACCCAATTTGCCTAAGTTAAAAAACTACTCTGAGTGAAGAGCAACCCTATCACTCGGGGGCTTAGCCGCGAACCTGATTCGCCTAAGTTAAAAAAAACCACTCCGAGTGAAGAGCAACACTCTCACTCGGGGGCTTAGCTGCGATCCCGTACTCGCCTAAGTTAAAAAAACCACTCCAAGTGGAGAACAACCCTCCCACTCGGGGGCTTAGCTGCGTTCCCGTACTCGCCTAAGTTTAAAAAACTACTCCGAGTGAAGAGCAACCCTCTCACTCGGGGGCTTAGCTGCGATCCCGTACTCGTCTAAGTTAAAAAACCACTACGAGTGGAGAGCAACCCTCCCACTCGGGGGCTTAGCTATGATCCCGTACTCGCCTAGGTTCAAAAAACTACTCCGAGTGGAGAGCAACCCTCCCACTCGGGGGCTTAGCTGCGATCCCGTATTCTCCTAAGTTCAAAAAACTACTCCGAGTGGAGAGCAACCCTCCCACTCGGCGTCTTAGCTACGATCCCGTACTCGCCTAAGTTCAAAAAACCACTCCGAGTAGAGAGCAATCCTCCCACTCAGCGGCTTGGTTGCACTCGGAGCTGCGCCACAAATACAATGACTGGCTGCTCTCGGAGTTGCGTCAAAAGTACAACGTCCGGTTACACTCGGAGCTACGCCACAAATACAATGACTGGCTGCTCTCAGAGCTACGTCACAAGTACAACATCTGGTTGTACTCGGAGCTGCACCACAAGTACAACGTCAACTCCGAGTGGGGAACGACCCATCCTCTCGGAGTTTCAGTTGTTATTCCCAATTCACTCGAAGTCAAAAAACTCAAAGGTGATGAAGACAAAGCAACTGCATTCAGAAGGAAAAAACCAAGTTCAGATAAAATCCATGAAAGTTCTAAACCGCCAACAGAAGTATTCGAGCGTCAAGCCCGAAAGAGTTTTAATTATTACAAAATCACTTGGCATCCCGAGGCAAATTAAATCAAGCTATCAAGTTTTTCACTTGGCAGGAGAAGGACTAGCTGGCTCGACAAACTCGTCCAGGTCGATTCCATCTGCGATGCGAGTAGCAGCCTTGATGAAGGTCTCCTTGAAGCATTGGAATTGAAGATTCTTGGTATTGGTGACCTTGAGAGCCACCAGCTTCTCTTCTCTAACTTCTTTGCCATGAACACGGACCAAAGACGGAGCCACGTCAGCGCCGCAGCGAGCAGAGGACTTCTTCCACGCCCGCACTCGACCAGGGATTTCATTGAGTCAAGTCAACAGAGACTCGAGGTCATTTTGGAACGTCACTCCTGGCCAGAGCTCTGTGTCGATCTGTGACACCGCCACTTTCAGTCGTGCAAGATACTCCATAACGCTGGCGAGGCGAGATTCCAGTCGCATCATGTTCATCGCAGCTTTGTCCTTAACAAGGGAATTAATGGGGTCTAGGCTCATCTCAATATGCCCAGTCTCTTCCTCAAAATTTTGACAGAATTCTGCACACACAGAAAAATAATGAGTCGACAGTCATATGATGAGTCGGCGGTTGCGAATCAGTCGGACAAGGAAAAGTACCTTCGAGCCTAAGGAACATCTTCTTGGCAAGGCCTCCCAGATAAGTCTCCAGGTCGTCTCTCCTCCGAGTGAGATCTCCAACTTTGTCAGTCAAGGCCACCTTGTCCTTCTTCAGCTGCACACTTCTTTGTTTGCTTCGTCAATGGCGGTCTTCAGCTTGGCATTTTCTTCTTCCAACTTGCCGACTGAAGCCAACTTCTTGTTAGCAAGTTCGGTTTTCTCCCGCGCCGTCTTCTGTGCCGCTGCAAGGTCAAGATCCTTCTGCTCCAAAGCCTGCTTCATTTTGTCTAAAGAAATAACATTCTTCAGACAAGCTTGGAGTTGACGATTTTCACTGCGCACATCTATTTGAGTGGAGTCACTCGGTTTAAAGATTGAAAAGAAAGGATGGCAAGGTTAACAGTCGACAGAGTTATTACCTCCCATGATGGCTGCTTCTTATTGGGCCTTCTTTAGATTTTCTTTGGCCAGTTCCAGATCAAGGTTGAGCTGAATTTGTTTCTTCTCGTATTCAGCAAACTGGCCCCCGAGATCACAAGATTTCTACAGTCAACAGATAGTCAGTCGACAGAAACAAAGATCAATTGCTGCAGAGCGATAAGATACAAGTTCAAGCTATTATAGGAAAAGAGTTCTAAGACTACTGCTGAATCAAACATTCGACAGTAGTCTCAGGGACTACACCCAGTGGGTGCACTTGGCGTGCCCCCACTGGAACAACTTCCCACTCGACATGGTCCGTCCAGTCCGAGTGGAAGAAGTAAAACGACAACAATATTTACACTCAGACCACCACCGACTGCCCGCAGTCTCGGGGACTACACCTAGTGGGTGCACTTAGCGTGCCCCCACTGGCTCGGAATTCACTCAACGAGATCCGTCCAGAGCCGAGTGAATATACTACAAACAGGCTCTAAGACTCCCGTGGCAAAACAACTCTTTGGAAAGACCCCCGCTGAATAAAACACTCGGCGGCAGTCTCGGGGACTACACCCAATGGGTGCACTCAGCGTGCCCCCACTGGTTCAAGAGTTCACTCGACAAAGATTGGGTGAGTCAACTAACAAAGCTACAAAGTGAAAAAGACACCAAGTGGGTGTGCAGATGCAAGGTGCAGACTCATGATAGATGCGCATTAAAGGTTTCGAAACACTCATCCACGGACATCTTATGAATAATAAAGCAGCAGTTTTCAAGTACCATATCCTACCAGAGCAAAGATCAAGCTGAAAGGTCAGTCAGAAATCAACTCACCTAGACATTGGTTTGAAGAGTAGAGCTGGCGTCATAGGCAGCCTTGCTAGCTTCGTGCACCATGTTCATTTGCTCCATCTTAAGGCTTGCTTGGCGTATAGCTTCCTTAGCAGTGCTCACTTGGTCCTCTGGGACATGATGGGTAACAAAGAGCGGAGTTGGTGGAACAGTCTAAGCAGCTAGGGGATCTGAGGCATGGAGTTGCACGGACGGAGAAATGACTTGGGCGGTCGACGCCGAAGGACGATCGGTCGACACAGGATAGGCAAAAGAAACAAAAGCCCAAATTGGATCTCCGGATTGTTGGATCACTGGTTCTGGCACTGATGTCGATTGAAGTACCTTGCTAGCAGGCACCCTCCTGCTCGAACTCCTGCCCTATCTTCCCGTGGTCTTCTGAGGCACATCTTCGTTGTCGTATGGAACTTCAGTGACATTTGGTGGTGCTGCAAAAGACTCGACCGCAAGAGTTTAGTCGATCGACAATACAATTGACAAAATGAGGGAAAGATTGTATAGTTGTACCCACTTTGGAAGTGGCCGCGTCTTCAGTTTCCTCATCATCTTGATCCTTGTAAATGTCCATGGAGGTCCGAGAAGTAGCAGCGCTGAATGTTTCAGAACTCACTCGGTCAAGCGAGAGAATGAGTCGACGGTAACATAGAAGTTCCCAAATGACGCAAAAGCAAAGAGAGAAAGCAAAGCACTTACGCAGAAGTGACGGGAACATCCACCTTGATCTTGGGCAAGGCCTTCCGAGGCTTTGAGGGGGCGGTCTTGGGCTGCTTGGCGGCCTTTTCAGACGGTTCCAGAGATGAAGTACGAGTGTGTTTTTGCACTTGTGTGCTTGGAGGAGCTGCCTTGCCATGCTCGCCTACAGGGTCTTGAGACTGTTTGGATCGGCGTTCTGAGCGAGGTGGTGAGTCGACTTCCTCACTGCCGTCCAAGTCGTCACTGTTATCTACATTGTCATCGGGAGATTGCCAGTCGCCACTCTCATCTGTGCTCTCCGTTCCCTCCTGGACTTGCTCCCCATTTGGCATCGAGTACATCTCAGTATAAATCTGCAAGGCAAGGAGTTCAACAAGCATCAATCAGATTCAAGGACAGTTTTAAATGAGAATAAAAAGGCACTCGGTAACAAAGGTCAGACCTTGTCCGGCTCATTTTTGGCATCGAATGGTGCAACACTTCTGGGCCCGCTGGGGTTGTCCTTGTTTCTAGTGATGCTCCGCAGCCACTGTGCCACCGTCTGCTCGGTGACTGATACGTCTCCAATGTATCTATAATTTTTAATTGTTCCATGCTATTATATTATCAGATGTTTAATGGGCTTTAATATGCTCTTTTATATTATTTTTGGGACTAACCTATTAATCGGAGGCCCAGTGCCAGTTTCTATTTTTTGCCTATTTTAGTGTTTCGTAGAAAAGGAATACCAAACGGAATCCAAACGGAATGAAACCTTCACGATGATCTTTCTTGGACCAAAAGCAAACCAGGAGACTTGGAGTGGAAGTCTGGAACTCTGTGAGGCATCCACGAGATAGGAGGGCGCGCCCAGGTGGTAGGCGTACCCCCCACCCTCGTGGGCCCCACGGAGCTCCACTGACGTACTTCTTTCGCCTATATATACTCTTATACCCTAAAAACATCAGGGGGAGCCACAAAACCACTTTTCCACCGCCACAACCTTCTGTACAAGTGAGATCCCATCTGGGGACCTTTTCCGGCGATCTGCCGGAGGGGGAATCGATCACGGAGGGCTTCTACATCAACACCATAGCCTCTCTGGTGAAGCGTGAGTAGTTTACCATAGACCTTCGGGTCCATAGTTATTAGCTAGATGGCTCCTTCTCTCGCTTTGATCTTCAATACAAAGTTCTCCTCGATGTTTTGCTTGGAGCGTCCTGTATGATTTGAGTCTTTGCTTTTTAGTTTACAAAAATCATCCTTGCTGTACACACCTTTTGGGAGAGACACACATGTATCGGAATTTATTAGAATACTCTATGTGCTTCACTTATATCTTTTGAGCTATATAATTTTGCTCTAGTGCTTCACTTATATCTTTTTAGAGCATGGTGGTGGTTCTATTTTATAGAAATTATTGATCTCTCATGTTTCACTTATATTATTTTTAGAGTCTTTTAGAACATCATGGTAATTTGCTTTGGTTATAAAACTAGTCCTAATATGATGGGCATCCAAGTTGGGTATAATAAAAACTTGCATATAAAGTGCGTTGAATAGTAGGAGAAGTTTGATACTTGATGATTGTTTTGAGACATGAGGATGGTGATATTAGATTCATGCTAGTGGGGTAATTGTGAATTTGAGAAATACTTGTGTTGAGGTTTGCAAGTCTCGTAGCATGCACATATGGTAACCGTTGTGTAACAAATTTGAAGCATGAGGTATTTTCTGATTGTCTTCCTTATGAGTAGCGGTCGGGGACGAGCGATGGTCTTTTCCTGCCAATCTATCCCCTAGGAGCATGAGCGTAGTGCTTGGTATTTGATGACTTGTAGATTTTTGCAATAAGTATGTGAGTTCTTTATGACTAATGTTGAGTTCATGGATTATACACAGTCTCACCCTTCCACCATTGCTAGCCTCTCTAGTACCGCGCAACTTTCGCCGGTACCATAAACCCACCATTTACCTTCCTCAAAACAGCCACCATACCTACCTATTATCGCATTTCCATAGCCATTCCGAGATATATTGCCATGCAACTTTCCACCGTTCCGGTTATTATGACACGCCATCATTGTCATATTGCCTTGCATGATCATGTAGTTGACATCGTATTTGTGGCAAAGCCACCGTTCATAATTTTTCATACATGTCACTCTTGATTCATTTCACATCCCGGTACACCGCTGGAGGCACGCATATAGAGTCATATTTTTTGTCCTAAGTATCGAGTTGTAATCTTTGAGTTGTAAATAAATAGAAGTGTGATGATCGTCATTATTAGAGCATTGTCCCATGTGAGGAAATAAATAAAAAAAGAGAGAGAGGCCAAATAAAAAAAGAGAAGGCCAAAAAAAGAGAGAAAAAATGAGAGAAAAAGAGAGAAGGGACAATGCTACTATCCTTTTCCACACTTGTCCTTCAAAGTAGCACCATGATCTTCATGATAGAGAGTCTCTTATTTTGTCACTTTCATATACTAGTGGGAAATTTTCATTATAGAACTTGGCTTATATATTCTAGCGATGGGCTTCCTCAAATGCCCTAGGTCTTCGTGAGCAAGCAAGTTGGATGCACACCCACTTAGTTTCTTTTGTTGAGCTTTCATACATTTATAGCTCTAGTGCATCCGTTGCATGGTAATCCCTACTCACTCACATTGACATCTATTGATGGGCATCTCCATAGCCCACTGATACGCCTAGTTGATGTGAGACCATCTTCCTCCTTTTTGTCCTCTCCACAACCACCACTCTATTCCACCTATAGTGCTATGTCCATGGCTCGCGCTCATGTATTGCGTGAAAGTTGAAAATGTTTGAGATTACTAAAGTATGAAACAATTGCTTGGCTTGTCATCGGGGTTGTGCATGATTTGAGTATTTGGTGTGACGAAGATGGAGCATGACCAAAATATATGATTTTGTAGGGATGAGCTTTCTTTGGCCATGTTATTTTGAGAGGACATAATTACTTTGTTAGTATGCTTGAAGTATTATTATTTTTATGCCAATAAACTTTTGTCTTGAATCTATCGGGTCTGAACATTCATGCCACAATAAAGAAAATTACATTGATAAATATGTTAGGTAGCATTCCACATCAAAAATTCTATTTTTATCATTTACCTACTCGAGGACGAGCAGGAATTAAGCTTGGGGATGCTTGATACATCTCCAACGTATCTATAATTTTTGATTGTTCCATGCTATTATGTTACCTATATTGTATGTTTAATGTGCTTTAATATGCTCTTTTATATTGTTTTTGGAACTAACCTATTAACCGGAGTCCCAGTCCCAGTACCAGTGCTAGTTTCTGTTTTTTCCTATTTCAGTGTTTCGCAGAAAAGGAATACCAAACGGAATCTAAACGGAATGAAACCTTCACGATGATCTTTCTTGGACCGAAAGCAAACCAGGAGACTTTGAGTGGAAGTCTGGAACTCCATGAGGCGTCCACGAGATAGGAGGGTGTGCCCAGGGGGGTAGGCGCACCCCACCCTCGTGGGCCCCACGGAGCTCCACCGACGTACTTCTTTCGCCTATATATACTCTTATACCCTAAAAACATCAGGGGGAGCCACGAAACCACTTTTCCACCACCACAACCTTCTGTACCCGTGAGATCCCATCTGGGGACCTTTTTCGTCGATTTGCCGGAGGGGGAATCGATCACGGAGGGCTTCTACATCAACACCATAGCCTCTCCGATGAAGCGTGAGTAGTTTACCACAGACCTTCGGGTCCGTAGTTATTAGCTAGATGGCTTCTTATCTCTCTTTGATCTGCAATACAAAGTTCTCCTCGATGTTCTTGGAGTGCAGTGTGTTTGCCAAGATTCGGTGAATTGTGGGTTTATTAACTTGATTATCTATGAATATTATTTGGTTCTTCTCTGAATTCTTATATGCATGATTTGATATCTTTGCAAGTCTCTTCGAATTATTGGTTTAGTTTCGCCTTCTAGATTGATCTTTTTTGCAATGGGAGAAGTGCTTAGCTTTGGGTTCAATCTTGTGGTGTCCTTTCCCAGTGGCAGTAGGGCAACAAGGCACGTATTGTATTGTTGCCATCGAGGATAAAAATATGGGGTTTATATCATATTGCTTGAGTTTATCCCTCTACATCATGCCATCTTGCTTAAAGTGTTACTCTGTTCTTATGAACTTAATACTCCAGATGCATGTTGGATAGTGGTCGATGTGTGGAGTAATAGTAGTAGATGCAGAATTGTTTCGATCTACTTGACATGGACGTGATGCCTATGTTCATGATCATTGCCTTAGATATCTTCATAACTATGCACTTTTCTACCAATTGCTCGGCAGTAATTTGTTCACCCACCATAATACATGTTATCATGAGAGAAGCCACTAGTGAAACCTATGGCCCCTGGGTCTCCTTCTTATTATATTGCATCTCTTTTATTATCACATCTCGTTTACTATTTTGCAATATTTACTTTCCAATCTATACAACAAAATACCAAAAATATTTATCTTATTATCTCTATCAGATCTCACTTTTCGCAAGTGACCATGAAGGGATTGACAACCCCTTTATCACGTTGGTTGCGAGGTTCTTGATTGTTTGTGCAGGTACTAGGTGACTTGTGCGTTGTCCCCTACTGGATTGATACCTTGGTTCTCAAAAACTGAGGGAAATACTTACGCTACTTTGCTGCATCACCCTTTCCTCTTCAAGGGAAAACCAACGCATGCTCAAGAGGTAGCAGTGACCTCCTCTGGGTGGACCCGAGCGGTGTCATTAGTGCCCGAGTACATCCACATCGGATGATCGAGGGATTGGAGAGGCTGGATGCATCGACTAAGAAACACCTCGAACAAATCCATGCCAGTCACGCCATCACAGACTAGTTGGACTACCCGGTCGACTAGCATTGACACCTCTCCTTTCTATGCTAGAGTCACGTTCAATGAAGAGGGTTGGAAGACTCGATCCATGGTGAAGGGGGGGAGACCAGTTGACTGACCAGGAGTCGGAACATCCTGGCAGTAGAACCAGGTCGACTGCCACCCTCTAACCGATCGGGGAAGGGTCATAGAAGGAAAAGTACTCCTACTCCTCGTCTGAATCCCTAAACCCTCACACATTTGGATCATGTGCGTCTTTTCATCAATCGGATTTGCCTTTTTCATAGTTTGGGAACGACAAGTAAAGATGTGTTTGAATAAACCCCAATGTGGTCGACAGCCCAAGAAGTTTTCACATAGAGAGACATACACAGTGAGATATGTGATTGTGTTGGGGGAGAAGTGATGAAGTTGGGCACCAAAAAAGTTCAAGAAACCCCGGGAAAAAGGATGCGGAGGCTAAGTGAAACCACGGTCGACATGGGTTGCGAGGAGGACGCACTCACCCTCCTGCGGCCGAGGCTCGGTCTCGTTCCTCGGCAACCTCCAAGACCCGTGAGCAATCAAGCCTCCACTGGCTAGATCCTCCAAGTCCTCCTTCTAGATCGTGGATCGAATCCAGTCCCCCGAGATCCAACCGGGCGGCAAACAGACCTCGACGACGACCCTCGACTTGTCTTCTTGCCCTTTGCCGTCGTCGCTGCCTTCTTCAAGCGCTCTAGGGCCACCGTCTTGTCCTTTCCCATGGCGACGAAGTGCGCATGGGAGAGCGGAGACGACGAAGATGGTGGAGAGCGCGGTGGAGAAGCAGAGGAGGAAGAGGACGATTGGGATGCACTGTGCGTTGCATCGACCCGGGCGCTATTTATGAGACCACTTCCGAGTGGCTGACGAGTGGACCTGAGCGATCTTATCATATCCCGCAGCAGGCGCTCACCTGATACACGGCAGAAAAGGCGGCGTGAAGATCGAGGCGGCCCCATCTATCCACTCCGATTACTGTGGCGCGCTCCGTCCCACGCGCTTCCCCGAAATTTCGAATCCCGTGAGATCTGGGAAAGACAGAGCAACCAATCGCGCAGAAGATTTCATACCATAACTCACTCGAAGATTATCAACATAACTCACTCAACGACCTCTGAATTGATCAAGGCGACTGAAATGAAGCTGAAGCCCCAGCATGACTCCCTGATTCCGGTGAAATTCCTCTGAGGCGTGGAATCGACTCGGAACCAACTTCAACTCCCTTTTCACTCGCACCTCAATCCATTCAGGGGCTAATGACGATGTCGTTAACCTAAGGTAGGGTCATAGGCCTGACCTAGACGCCCTACACAAGGTCACTACCGTAGAGTCAAGAACATTCAAAGTACGACAAGGATACCGACTGAAGTAACCCTGGAGTGCAATCCACTCGACCAATTATCTCATTCGGATACCCCAATTTCATTCGACCAAGAAGAAGTCACTCGACCATACAAGAAACCACTCGGAGTACAAAAGACCTAAACCCACTCAGGATGGCAATGGTCAAGCGTTCACTCCACAACCTTTAAGATCATTTATAACTCTTTATAGCTAGCGTTACCGGTAACGCCCTGTCTTAATGTACATTAAACCCTGTAACGTGGGATGGCTGGGGTCCTGGCGCACTCTATATAAGCCACCCCTCCCCTCTGGCACAAGGGTTCGCACCCCCTGTAACTCTCACGCATAATCCAATCGACCAAGCCTCCGGGCACCGAGACGTAGGGCTATCACTTCCTCCGAGAAGGGTCTGAACTCGTAAATCATGTGTGCACAACCTCATCGTAGCTAGGATCTTGCCTCCTCCTACGTACCCCCTATTCTATTGTCAGACTTACTCCCACAACAATATGCTTCTCACAAACCAGAGCTTCTCACAACAAGCCTAATGGTTTTGGTAGGGAATGTTTCACCTTTGGGGACGAAACGATATCCATTGCCTCTTATTGCTTTCAAAAAATTTCTTGTTTCAACGTGGAGCAACATGTGTGTTGTGTCAATTTTTGGGATTTTTCAAAGTTCATTTGGACATTTTATGCATTAATTAAGTTTTCAATGCATTCATGTGCAGAATTCAAAATTGAACTACATGCACATGCTCTAATGCATATAAATTGGTTGAAAATTCAAATTTGTGTCCTTGGTTGCATGCTTAGGTCCCATGCACGAATTGGGAATGAATGTCAAAAACCCTGCCACCGTCACTGAGTCGCAAACATTGAGATACCTGGTTTTTAAATTCTAGTCAATCCAAAACTCATTTGAAATTCATGAAACTTGGCATGCTGTCATGGAGTGGCATCCACATGCCATGGTAAAATTTTCGTCCCATTTGGGGCAGGTTTGGGTATATGCTTGTCACAAACCAAAGCTTCTCACAACAAGCCTGATGGTTTCGGCAGGGAAAGTTTCACATTCAGGGGACGAAACGGTATCCATTGCCTCTTATTGCTTTCAGAATTTTTCTCGTGTCAATGTAGAGCAACAGGAGTGTTGTGTCAATTTTTGTGATTTTCTGGGTTCGTTTGGACATTTTTATACATTAATTGAGTTTTCAATGCATTCATGTGCATAACTCAAATTTGCACATGCTCTAATGCACATAAATTGGTTGAAAATTCAAATATGTTTCCTTGGTTGCATGCTTAGGTCCAATGCAAGAAATGGGAATGAATGTCAAACACCCTGCCACCGTCACTCGGCCGCAAACATTGAGATACCTTGTTTTTAAATTCTAGTAAATCCAAAACACATCTGAAATTCATGAAACTTGGCATGCTATCATAGAGCAGCATCAACATGCCATGGTAAATGTTTTGTCCCATTTGGGGAAGGTTTGGGTATATGCTTCTCACAAACAAGAGCTTCTCACAACAATCAAAGATGGTTTCGGTAGGGAATGTCCCACCTTTGGGGACGAAACGATATCCATTGCCTCTTATTTCTTTCAATATTTTTCTTGTGTCAACGTAGAACAACAGGAATGGGCCACCAAAGTTGCCCTCACGACGTGGCTCCACGTGCCCATCTTTCATCGGCGATGATTGAACAGTGAGATGATATTTGGGGAGCGAGCTAGTGTGCTGGAGACGCAGACTGTGGACGGTAGTGACGCACCTTCTCGCGCAAGCCATAGGCTTACTATACAACAACGGTGCTCCAGTATATTTTGTGATGCGTCTCACACGGTTGATGATAATAAACTGTGTGGGATCTACTTGATTTTTCATCTTGATTTGAATTCATAATGGGGTCACATCGGCAATCGACGGTGTATGAATTGCTAGACCTTTTATCAGCAGTGAACATGCAACTATATGTCTGTCGTAAAAGAATTGGAATTATTCAGGGTTCGTTTGAACATTTTACACATTAAATTGGTTTTCTAGCCATTTCAGATGCACAATTCAAAATTAAACTATATGCACATGCTCCGGTGCACCAACATGGGTTGTAAAATCATATATATTCATAGGTTTATGCTTCTGTCCCATGCAAGAACTAGGGATGAAATTCGAACACAACGGCACCGTGGCTCTTCGGCAAACATCGACATACTTGTTTTTGTAAGTCTAGTAAATCCAAAATTCGTCCGAAATTCATGAAACTTGGCATGCTATCATGGAGTGGCATCAGCATGCCGTCGTAAAATTTTTGTCCCATTTGGGGCAGGTTTGGGGATATGCTTCTCACAAACCAGAGCTTCTCACAACAAGACTGATGGTTTCGGTAGGGAACATACCACCTTTGGGGACAAAACGATATCCATTGCCTCTTATTGCTTTCAAAAATTTTCTCGTGTCAACATAGAATAACAGGAATGTTATGAAAATTGTTTTGATTTTTCAGGGTTCGTTAGGACATTTTTATGCATAAACTGAGTTTTCAGTGCATTTATATGCACAATTCAAATTTGAACTACATGCACAAGCTCCAGTGCATATAAATTGGTTGAAAAATCAAATCTGTGTCCTTGGTTGCGAGCTTAGGTCCCATGCAAGAAATGGGAATAAATTTCAAACAATAGGGCACCGTCACTCGGCCGCAAACATTGAGATACCTGGTTTTAAAATTCTAGTAAATCCGAAACTCATTTGAAATTCATGAAACTTGGCATGCTATCATGGAGCGGCATCTACATGCCGTGGTAAATTTTTTGTCCCATTTGGAGCAGGTTTGGGGATATGCTTCTGACAAACCAGAGCTTCTCACAACAAGCCTGATGGCCTCGGTAGGGAACGTTTCACCTTTGGCGATGAAGCGATATCCATTGCCTCTTATTGCTTTCAAAAAATTTCTCGTGTCAATGTAGAGCAACAGGAGTGTTGTGTCAATTTTTGGGTTTTTCAGCGTTTGTTTGGACATTTTTATGCATTAATTGAGTTTTCAATGCATTCATGTGCATAATTCAAATTTGAACTACATGCACATGCTCTAATGCATATAAATTGGTTGAGAATTCAAATCTATGTCCTTGGTTGTATGCTTAGGTCCCATGCAAGCAATGGGAATGAATGTCGAACACCCTGCCACCATCACTTGGCCGCACACATTGAGATACCTGGTTTGTAAATATTAGTAGATCCAAAACTCGTCTGAAATTCATGAAACTTGGCATGCTGTCATGGAGCGGTATCAACATGGCATGGTAATATTTTTGTCCAATTTGGGGCAGGTTTGGGGATATGCTTCTCACAAACCAGAGCTTCTCACAACAAGCCTGATGGTTTCGGTAGGGAACGTCCCACCTTTGGGGACGATACAATGTCCGTACCGTCTTATTGCTTTCAAAAATTTTCTCATGTCAACAAAGAACAACATGAGTGTTGTGTCAATTGTTGTGATTCTTCGGGGTTCGTTTGGACATTTTTATGCATTAACTGAGTTTTAAATGCATTTATATGTATAATTCAAATTTGAACTACATGCACATGCTCCACTGCATATAAATTGGTTGAAAAATAAAATCTGTGTCCTTGGGGTGCATGCTTAGGTCCCATGCAAGAAGTGGGAATGAATTTCAAACAACAGTGCACCGTCACTCGGCCGCAAACATTGATATACCTGGTTTTTAAATTTTAGTAAATCCAAAACTTGTTTGAAATTCATGAAACATGTCATGCTGTCATGGAGCGGCATCAACATGCCGTGGTAAATTTTTTGTCCCATTTGGGGCAGATTTGGGGATATGCTTCTCACAAACCAGAGTTTCTCACAACAAGCCTGATGGTTTTGATAGGGAACGTTTCACCTTTGGGGACGAAACGATATCCATTGGCTCTTATTGCTTTCAAAATTTTTCACGTGTCAACGTAGAGTAACATGAGTGTTGTGTCTATTTTGGGATTTTTCGGGGTTTGTTTGGACATTTTATGCATTAATTGAGTTTTCAATGCATTCATGTGCATAATTCAAATTTGAACTACATGCACATGCTCTAATGCATAGAAATTGGTTCAAAATACAAATATGTGTCCTTGGTTGTATGCTTAGGTCCCATGCAATAAATGGGAATGAATGTCCAACACCCTGCCACCGTCACTCGGCCACAAACATTGAGATACATGGTTTTTGAATTATAGTAAATCCAAAACTCGTCTGAAATTCATGAAACTTGGCATGCAGTCATGGAGCGGCATTAGCATGTCGTGGTAAAAAAATTGTCCCATTTGGGGCAGGTTTGGGGATATGCTTCTCACGAACCAGAGCTTCTCACAACAAGCCTGATGGTTTCGGTAGGGAACGTTTCACCTTTGGGTAAGAAGCGATATCCATTGCCTCTTATTGCTTTCAAAAATTTTCTCATGTCAACATAGAGAAACAGGAGTGTTGTGTCAATTTTTGGGATTTTTTCGGGGTTCGTTTGGACATTTTTATGCATTAATTGAGTTTTCAATGCATTCATGTGCATAACTCAAATTTCTACATGCACATGCTCTAATGCATATAAATTGGTTGAAAATTCAAATATGTGTCCTTGGTTGCATGCTTAGGTCAAATGCATGAAATAGGAATGAATGTCAAACACCCTGCCACCGTCACTCGGCCGCAAACATTGAGATAAATGGTTCTTAAATTCTAGAAAATCTAAAACTCGTATGAAATTCATGAAACTTGGCATGCTATCATGGAGCGGCATCCACATGTCGTGGTAAAGTTTTTGTCCCATTTGGGGCAAGTTTGGGTATATGCTTCTCACAAGCCAGAGCTTCTCACAACAAGCCTGATGGTTTCGGTAGGGAACGTTTCACCTTTGCGGACCAAACGATATCCATTGCCTCTTAGTCGTTTCAAAAAATTTCTCGTGTCAATGTAGAACAGCAGGACTGTTTTGTCATTTTTTGTGATTTTCGGGGTTCGTTTGGACATTTTCATGCATTAATTAAGTTTCAATGCATTCATGTGCATAATTCCAATTTGAACTACATGAACATGCCCTAATGCATATAAATTTCTCGAAAATTCAAATCTGTGTCCATGGTTGCTTGCTTAGGTCCCATGCAAGAAATGAGAATGAATGGTAAACACCCTGCCACCATCACTCGACCGCAAACATTGAGATACCTTTTTGAAAATATTAGTAAATCCAAAACTCGTCTAAAATTCATGAAACTTGGCATGCTATCATGGAGCGGCATGAACTTGCCATGGTAAATTTTTTGTCCCATTTGGGGCAGGTTTGGCTATATGCTTCTCACAAACCAGAGCCTCTCCCAACAAGCATGATGGTTTCTTTAGGGAACATCCCACGTTTGGGCACGAAGCGATATCCATTGCCTCTTATTGCTTTCCAAATTTTTCTCGTGTCAATGTAGAACAACAGGAGTGTTGTGTCAATTTTTGTGATTTTTCGAGGTTCGTTTGGACATTTTTATGCATTAACTGACTTTTCAATTCATTCATCTACATAATTCAAATTTCAACTACATGCACATATTCTAATGCATATAAATTGGTTCAAAATTCAAATATGTGTCCCTGGTTGCATGCTTAGGTCCCATGCAAGAAATGGGAATGAATGTCAAACCCCCGGCCATCGTCACTCGGCTGCAAACATTGAGATACCTGGTTTTTAAATTTTAGTAAATCCAAAACTCGTCTGAAATTCATGAAACATGGCATGCTGTCATGGAGCGGCATCCACATGCCATGGTAAAGTTTTTGTCCCATTTGGGGCAGGTTTGGGATATGCTTCTCACAACAAGCATGATGGTTTCCGTAGGGAACGTTTCACCTTTGGGGACGAAACGATATCCATTGCCTCTTATTACTTTCAAAAAATTTCTTGTGTCAATGTAGAGCATCAGGAGTGTTGTGTTAATTTTTGTGACTTTTTGGGGTTCTTTTAGACATTTTTATGCATTTATTGAGTTTTCAATGCATTCATCTGCATAATTCAAATTTGAACTACACACACATGCTCTAATGCATATAAATTGGTTGAAAATTCAAATCTATGTCCTTGGTTCAATGCTTAGGTCCCATGCAAGAAATGGGCATGAAAGTCAAACACCCTACCACCGTCACTCGACCGCAAACATTGAGATACCTTGTTTTTAAGTTCTAGTAAAGTCAAAACTCGTCTGAAATTCATGAAACTTGGCATTCTAACATGGAGCGGCATCAACATGCCGTGGTAAATTTTTTGTCCCATTTGGGGCAGGTTTGGGGATATGCTTCTCACAAACCAGAGCTTCTCACAACAAGCCTGATGGCCTCGGTAGGGAACGTTTCACCTTTGGCGATGAAGCGATATCCATTGCCTCTTATTGCTTTCAAAAAAAAAATCTCGTGTCAATGTAGAGCGGCAGGAGTGTTGTGTCCATTTTTGGGATTTTTCGGGGTTCACTTGGACATTTTTATGCATTAATTGAGTTTTCAATGCATTCATGTGCATAATTCAAATTTGAAATACATGCACATGCTCTAATGCATAGAAATTGGTTGAAAATTCAAATATGTGTCCTTGGTTGCATGCTTACGTCCCATGCAAGAAATGGGAATGAATGTCAAACACCCCGCCACCGTCACTCGGCCGCAAACATTGATATACGTGGTTTTTAAATTCTAGTAAATCCAAAACTCGTCTGAAATTCATGAAACTTAGCTTGCTGTCATAGAGCGGCATCAACATGTCGTGGTAAATTTTTTGTCCCATTTGGGGCAGGTTCGGGGATATGCTTCTCACAAACTAGAGCTTCTCACAACAAGCCTAATGGTTTCGGTTGGGAACATTTCACCTTTGGGGACAAAACCATATCCATTGCCTCTTAGTGCTTTCAAATTTTTTCTCATGTCAACGTAGAGCAATAGGAGTGTTGTGTCAATTTTTGGGATTTTTCGGGGTTCGTTTGGACATTTTTTTGCATTAGTTGAGTTTTCAATGCATTCATGTGCACAATTCAAATTTGATATACATGCAGATGCTCTAATTCATATAAATTGGTTTAAAATTCAAATCCATTTCCTTGGTTTTATGCTTAGGTCCCATGCAAGAAATGGGAATGAATGTCAATCAACCTGCCACCGTCACTCGGCCGCAAACATTGAGATGCCTGGTTTTTAAATTCTAGTAGATCCAAAACTCGTCTGAAATTTATGAAAATTGGCATGCTGTCATGGAGCGGCATCAACATGCCGTGGTCAAATTTTTGTCCCATTTGGGGCAGGTTTGGGGATATGCTTCTCACAAACAAGAGCTTCTCACAACAAGCCTGATGGTTTCGGTAGGGAACATCCCACCTTTGGGGACGAAACGATATCCATTGCCACTTATTGCTTTCAAATTTTTTCTCATGTAAACATAGAACAACAGGAGTGTTGTGTCAATTGTTGTGATTTTTCGGGGTTCGTTTGGAGATTTTTATGCATCAACTGAGTTTTCAATGCATTTATATGCTTAATTCAAATTTGAACTACATGCACATGCTCCAATGCATATAAATTGGTTGAAAAATCATATATGTGTCCTTGGGTGCATGCTTAGGTCCAATGCAAGAAATGGGAATGAATTTCAAACAACAGGGCACCATCACTCGACCGCAAACATTGAGATACCTGGTTTTTAAATTCTAGTAAATCCAAAACTCATCTGAAATTCATGAAACTTGGCATATTGTCATGGAGCGGCGTCAACATCCCATTGTAAAATGTTTGTCCCATTTGCGACAGGTTTGGGGATACGCTTCTCACAGAACAGAGCTTCTCACAACAAGCCTGATGGTTTCAGTAGGGAACGTTTCATCTTTGGGGACGAAACGATATCCATTGCCTCTTATTTCTTTGAAAAAAATTCTCATGTCAACGTAGAGAAACATGAGTGTTGTGTCAATTTTTGGGATATTTCGGGGTTCGTTTGGACATTTTTATGCATTAATTGAGTTTTCAATGCATTCATGTGCATAATTCAAATTTGAACTACACACACATGCTCTAATGCATATAAATTGGTTGAAAATTCAAATATGTGTCCTTGGTTGCATGCTTAGGTCCCATGCAAGGAATGGGAATGAATGTCAAACACCCTGCCACTGTCACTCGGCCGCAAACATTGAGATACATGGTTATTAAATTGCAGTAAATTCAAAACTCATCTGAAATTCATGAAACTTGGAATGCTATCATGGAGCGGCATCCACATGCCGTGGTAAAGTTTTTGTCCCAGTTGGGGCAGGTTTGGGTATATGCTTCTCACAAACCAGAGATTCTCACAACAAGCCTGATGGTTTCGGTATGGAACGTTTCACCTTTGGGGACGAAACGATATCCATTGCCTCTTATTGCTTTCAAAAATTTTCTTGTGTTGTAGAGCAACAGGAGTGTTGTGTCAATTTTTGTGATTTTTCGGGTTCGTTTTGACATTTTTATGCATTAATTGAGTTTTCAATGCATTCAAGTGCATAATTCAAATTTGAACTACATGCACATGCTCTAATGCATATAAATTGGTTGAAAATTCAAATTTGTGTCCTTGGTTGCATGCTTAGGTCCCATGCAAGAATTGGGAATGAATGTCAAAAACCCTGCCACCGTCACTGAGTTGCAAACATTGAGATACCTTGTTTTTAAATTCTAATAAATCCAAAACTTGTCTGAAATTCATGAAATTTGGCATGCGATCATGAAGCGGCGTCAACATGCTGTGGTAAATTTTTTGTCCCATTTGGGCCAGGTTTGGGTATATGCTTCTCATGAACTAGAGCTTCTCACAACAAGCATGATGGTTTCGGTTGGGAACGTCCCACCTTTGGGGACGAAATGATATCCATTGCCTCTTATTGCTTTCCAAATTTTTCTCATGTCAACGTAGAAAAACAGGAGTGTTGTGTTCATTTTTGTGATTTTTTGGGGTTCATTTGGACATTTTTATGCATTAACTGAGTTTTCAATGCATTTATGTGCATAATTCAAATTTGAACTACATGCACATACTCTAATGCATATAAATTGGTGGAAAATGCCACCGTCACTCGGCCGCACACATTGAGATACCTGGTTTTTAAATTCTAGTAGATCCAAAACTCGTCTGAAATTCCTGAAACTTGGCATGCTGTCATGGAGCGGCCACAAGATGCCATGGTAATATTTTTGTCCCTTTTGGGGCAGGTTTGGGGATATGCTTCTCACAAACCAAAGCTTCTCACAACAAGCCTGATGGTTTCGGTAGGGAATGTTACATCTTTGGGGATGAAACGATGTCCATTGCCTCTTATTGCTTTCAAAAAATTTCTCGTGTCAATGTAGAGGAACAGGAGTGTTGTGTCAATTTTTGTGACTTTTCGGGGTTCGTTTGGACATTTTTATGCATTAATTGAGTTTTCAATGCATTCATGTGCATAATTCAAATTTGAACTACATGCACATGCTCTAATGCATACAAATTGGTTGAAAATTCAAATCTGTGTCCTTGGTTGCATGCTTAGGTCCCATGCAAGAAATGGGAATCAATGTCAAACATCCTGCCCCCGTCACTCGGCCGCAAATATTGAGATACCTTGTTTTTAAATTCTAGTAAATCCGAAACTCGTCTGAAATTCATGAAACTTGGCATGCTATCATGGAGCGGCATCAACATGCCGTCGTGAAATTTTTGTCCCATTTGGGGCATGTTTGGGTATATGCTTCTCACAAACAAGAGCTTCTCACAACAATCATGATGGTTTTGGTAGGGAACGTCTCACCTTTGGGGACGAACCGATATCCATTGCCTCCTATTTCTTTCAATATTTTTCTCGTGTGAACGTAGAATAACAGGAGTGGTCCACCAAAGTTGCCCTCACGATGTGGGTCCACGTGCCCATCTTTCACCAGCGATGATTGAATAGTGAAATGACATTTGGGGAGCAAGCTAGTGTGCTTGAGACGCCGACCGTGGACTGTAGCGACACACCTTTTCGCGTAAGCCATATGTGTACTATACACCGACGGTGCTCCAGGATATTTTGTGTTGCATCTCACACGGTTGGTGATAATAAATTGTGGCGAATGGACGGAGTTTGAATTGCTAGACCTTTTATCTGCAGCGAACATGCAACTATATGTGTGTCGTGAAAGAATTGGAATTATTCAGGGTCCGTTTGAACATTTTACACATTAAATTGGTTTTCTAGCCATTTTAGGTGCACAATTCAAAATTAAACAACATGCACACGCTCCGGTGCACCAACATGGGTTGTAAAAATCATATATGTGTCCATGGGTTTATGCTTCTGTCCCATGCAAGTAATGGGGATGAAATTCGAACACGACGGCACCGTGGCTCTCTGGAAAATGTCGACGTACTTGCTTTTGTAATTCCAGTAAATCCAAAATTTGTCTGAAATTCATGAAACTTGGCATGCTATAATGGAGCGGCATCAACATGCTGTGGTAAATTTTTTGTCCCATTCGGGGCAGGTTTGGGGATATGCTTCTCACAAAACAGAGCTTCTCACAACAAGCCTGATGGCCTCGGTAGGGAACATTTCACCTTTGGGGATGAAACGATATCCATTGCCTCTTATTACTTTCCAAAATTTTCTCATGTCAACGTAGAGCAACAAGAGTTTTGTGTCAATTTTTGGGATCTTTTGGGGTTTGTTTGGACATTTTTATGCATTAATTGAGTTTTCAATGCATTCATGTGCATAATTCAAATTTGAAATACATGCACATGCTCTAATGCATATAAGTTGGTTGAAAATTCAAATATGTGTCCTTGGTTGCATGCTTAGGTCCCGTGCAAGAATTGGGAATGAATGTCAAACACCCTGCCACCGTCACTTGGCCGCAAACATTGAGATACCTAGTTTTTAAATTCTAGTAAATCCAAAACTCGTCTGAAATTCATGAAACTTGGCATGCTATCATGGAGCGGCATCCACATGTCGTGGTAATGTTTTTGTCCCATTTAGGGAAGGTTTGGGTATATGCTTCTAAGAAACCAGAGCTTCTCACAACAAGCCTGATGGTTTCGGTATGGGACGTTTCACCTTTGGGGACGAAACAATATCCATTGCCTCTTATTGCTTTCAAAAACTTTCTTGTGTTGTAGAGCAACTGGAGTGTTGTGTCAATTTTTGGAATTTTTCGGGGTTCGTTTGGACATTTTTATGCATTAATTGAGTTTTCAATGCATTCATGTGCATAATTCAAAATTGTAATACATGCACATTCTCTAATGCATAGAAATTTGTGGAAAATTCAAATCTGTGTCCGTGGTTGTATTCTTAGGTCTCATGCAAGAAATGGGAATGAATGTCAAACACCCTGCCACAGTCGCTCGGCCGCAAACATTGAGATACCTTGTTTTTAAATTCTAGTAAATCCAAAAGTCGTTTGAAATTCATGAAACTTGGCATGCTGTCATTGAGCGGCATCAACAAGCCATGGTAATTTTTTTGTCTCATTTGGGGCAGGTTTGGGTATATGCTTCTCACAAACCAGAGGTTTTCACACAAGCATGATGGTTTCGGTTGGGAATGTCCCACCTTTGGGGACGAAACGATATCCATTGCCTCTTTTTGCTTTACAAATTTTTCTCATGTCAACGTAGAACAACAGGAGTGTTGTGTCCATTTTTGTGATTTTTTGGGGTTCATTTGGACATTATTATGCATTAACTGAGTTTTCAATGCATTCATGTGCATAATTCAAATTTGAACTACATGCACATGCTCTAATGCATATAAATTAGTTGAAAATTCAAATCTGTGTCCTTGGTGGCATGCTTAGGTCCCATGCAAGAAATGGGAATGAATGTTAAACACCCTACCACCGTCACTCGGCCGCAAACATTGAGATACCTGGTTTTTAAATTCTAGTAAATCCAAAACTCATCTGAAATTCATGAAACTTGGCATGCTATTATGGAGCAGCATCAACATGCCATGGTAAAATTTTTGTCCCATTTGGGGTAGGTTTTGGGGATATGCTTCTCACAAACCAGAGCTTCTCACAACAAGCCTGATGGTTTCAGTAGGGAATGTCTCACCTTTGGGGACGAAACGATATCCAGTGCCTCTTATTGCTTTCAAAAAATTTCTCGTGTCAACATAGAACAACATGAGTGTTGTGTCAATTGTTGTGATTTTTCGGGGTTCGTTTGGACATTTTTTGCGTTAATTGAGTTTTCAATGCATTTATATGCATAATTCAAATTTGAACTACATGCACATGCTCTAGTGCATATAAATTGGTTGAAAAATCAAATTTGTGTCCTTGGGTGCATTCTTAGGTCCCATGCAAGGAATGGGAATGAATTTCAAACAACACGACACCGTTGATTGTCGGCAAAACGTTGAGATACTTAGTTTTTAAATTCTAGTAAATCCAAAACTCATCTGAAATTCATGAAACTTGACATCTTTCATGGAATGGCACCCGACATGCGGTGGTATTTTTTGTGTCCATTTTGAGAGAAGGCGCACACAAATAACAGCCAACAAAGGCATGTTGAAAAAACAGCTGCCACTTTAATATCTCAAAGATTTGTATAATTCAAACAGTGTGCGTTCTGTTAACCATTCATGTGAGGCCACGTGTCTGGGTTTTAATGGGTATAGGAGGTGCCGTGCGGATAGCTGCTTGACCTTGACTGAACGGGAGGCATGCGAGCGTAGTCCGGTGCGCATGCTGATTTGGAGGCGTGCAAGCTGTCCTCCAATGCGCAGGCTCACCGGGAAGCGAGCGAGCTGTACGCTGCACAGGCTCACTTGGAAGAGAGCCCTTTGACTTCCATGGCCGCCCCTCCACCCACTGTGGCGCCGGTCCCCATGCATTTGGCTGCACCCGCTGCGCCCGTGCCCGTGCGCGTGCCCCCTCAGCTTCATGGGAGCCGTTGTCGACCGCTACCTCTCAATGCTGCCAGCTGCCGTCCTCCCGCGCCCCGCCCGTCGAGTGCGTGGCGACATGATGTTTGATTTACGAGTGAAGAACATCCTATGCTGCATTGAAGACTTCAAGAACAGCGTCCCGGAGGGCGACAACGACAACGACGGTGCGACACGCCGCCTCCGCTAGAAATAGTTTTTTCTAGGGTTTAATACTGTATCTCGATCATTTGAATATAAATTCACAGTATGACTGAATGAAATATATGGTTTAAGAGAACTTGCGTTTTTCTCTCTTAATGTACGAACTTATCAAATGATTTTCTTTTGAAAAAAACATCAATGGTTTTCAAAAATAAAACACTCATTGCAAATGTTTTAGTTAGAACACCTGTATGCAAACCAAGAGCTTCCCCAGGAAGCCATGGGAAAATGTGCCGAGTAGGATTTGTGCAGCACTTGACCGCAAACGTTTTAGATAGAACACCCGTATGCAAAGTGAGAGCAGGATTTGTGCATCTCTTCACCGCAAACGGTTATTTTGGATGACCCGTGTGCAACCACTTACAAACAATTTGGGTATGTTGCCATTTGTCAAACTGGAAAGATTAACATTTGTTGATCTAGTAACATTGCCATTTGTCAACCTTGTAACACTGCGATTTGTCAAAATATGAAGCTAAAAATCACTAGCAGTATCTAATATTTTGCAACTAAAATTCAGTAATTAAGCATAGATTTCATTCATAGATTAAGCAGTCATTCTTAATTTATACAAACTGTTCAACTCGACAGTTGAACCAACCAAAAGTTTTCCCCAATTGTTGCCAACCACGTACTAAAATAGTAGTTCAACTATATATACTAGCTAATTTTAAGTACGTTGTACAGTTCCACCACATCTATAGTGAGATGAACTGAACAAAATAGCCCCTAAATACTACTACTACTGCGGAGGGGCTTTGTACTAGTTCCGGCTGCCTCTCCTCTGCTGAGCCCGCTCAGTAAGAGGCGGAGGAGGACGAGCCTACCGATGAGCTGGGCAACCGCAATACGGTGCCTGCCGCTGTTGCAGCTTCAGCGACGCTCACCCAGAATGCCCTCTGCTGCTCCAGACGACCCCTCTCGAAGCGATGGTTCTCCTTGTAGATCTCATGATTCCCTGCCTCTGAGGCGACGTTTGTCGCGACCACGGCAGCGGTAAGGCTCTTTGCATGCTCGACGAGGCGCTCATCCTCCTCCCGCAGGAACTCGGTCTAGTGCGCAAGGTCGCTGACGCACATGCGGGAATCCACCTCCGCCACCCATCTTCGGGCGGTGGTGGCGGAGCGGGTGATGACCCTGGCGGTCGCCAGTGGGCTAGCGGCCACGACGGCCGATGATGGGGTGGCGGCCACGACCACCACATCCCGCCTTAGGGCCGCGGTGGCGGAGCGGGTGATGGCCACGGTGGCCGGCAGTGGGGTGGCGGCCATGACTGCCTCCTCCCACCTTTGGGCCGCGGCGGCGGAGTGGGCGATGGCCCTGGCTTTCAATGTGGTGCGGCGGCATTGGTGGCCGGCAACAGCTGTTGTTGGGCAGCGGCGGCAGAGCGTGTGGTGGGTGTTCCACGCACACCCAACAGGGACGCCACACGCACTACACTACGCCGGGGACTGCGCTGCCGCCGCGGTGTAGCCTCCCAACTAGAGCTGTCCTCTGATGACGGTGGAGTGGCTGAGCAACAATGACGGACCGGTGCCATTGGCAATTGTGGGAGAAGCAGACGAGATAAGCTACAGGGAGGGAGGGGAAATGAGACGCAGGACTCGCCGACCGTGAGGGTTTTTATAGCAGGCCGGTAAGCATTGGGATTTTGGGGGATTTCACTGAGTCGGGCGGGAAGCTTGCGCGGGAACCTGCAAGGTTGCGCGGGAACGGGCTCACCGACGATTCATTGTCGCCACCGTTTGGCCAAAAGAACGCCCCCGCGCGCTGTGCAAGCTTGCGCTGTAAGCCGCCTGCGGCAGCGGGGTGACAGGACGTGCGAGAGGAGGACGAAAAGCAACGAACACATACGTATAATAAAAAAATTGTGGTTTTAATTACCTACTATACCCCCGTCCTGGTTTGTAAGTAGGATTTAACTAATAAAATATGAATGCATGTCGCCAAAGATTATATAGTCGGATTCGTATTTGAACATAGTTTCCAATTATATAATTTTTATAACATGCTTTAACATTTTGTTGGTTAAGTTTAAGGGCAAAGTATGGCACAGAATATAAAGGGGACTATAGACCAAGACAGAGGTAGTAGCACACGACCGCTCTCTACACAGCAACGCAACTGTCGGTCGGCTTGTAGGCGACCATTTCCTGCGTGTTCAACGGCTCTATGCATGTGGTTACTTGTGGTGGAGGCGGCCGCGACGCGCTCTGCTCGCGTCCCGCCGCGTGCGCTCTGCTCTCGCGTCCCTTTGGGTTCTCTGCCCTTGTCCCTCCATGCGCGCTGCCATTGTTTGGGGCCGGCGCATGATCACGCACATTCGTGTGTATGCAGTTGCGCCAGGCGCGGCGCGGCGATGCAGTTACCCGCTGCAAAAAACTGCCATGCAGACGCGCCGAGAATCCATCCCACCTGACCCCTTTTATTCCCGCGGCCATTTACCTTCATCTCCCGTCTCACACGACACAATAAGCACACCCACAAGGACACATACATAGAGGACATCCAGCGGTTCCAATGGCGCTCCCCGTGGCTCCAATGGCGCTCCAAGCGGCTGACGACGACAACGGCGGGCAGTTCACCACACAACACATCATGGACACCTACGTGAGGGGGAAGGCTCCCTCGATGGTCTACATGAACGATCCGGTCTCGGTGGAGAGCTCCATCCAAACTATGGAGCAGTTCCTTGCCGAGGACAAGTACCAAGTGGTCGGCTTTGACATCGAGTACACCATGGGTCGTGTCGGGCACGATCAGAAGGTTGTCGTCGCCCAGTTGTGCATGCGACATGACGTCCTCATCTACCACTACCACCTGGCCACAAGGCCTTGCAAGCATTTCTCCAGGTTTATCAACAGCTCCGACTACAGTTTGGCTACGGTGCACACCACCAACGATCTAAAAGCGCTCAAGGTTTCGGGCTTGAAATGCCTGAATCTTGTCAACATCCAGCACCACTACAAGGTCTGGGGGAGCGTGATATGTCTCCCTCGTATCTATAATTTTTGATTGTTCCATGCCAATATTCTACAACTTTTACATACTTTTGGCAATTTTTATACTATTCTTGGGACTAACATATTGATCAAGTACCCAGTGCCAGTTCCTGTTTGTTGCATTTTTTTTGTTTCGTTGAAAATCTTGATCAAACGGAGTCCAAACGGGATAAAAACTTACGGGGATTGTTTTTGGAATATATGTGAATTTTGGGAAGTGGGATCAATGCGAGACGATGCTCGAGGGGCCCACAAGGGTGAGGGGCGCGCCCCAGGGGGTAGGGCACGCCCTGGGCCATCGTGGCCACTCCGTAAGGCGGTTGGTGCCCTTCTTCCACCGCAACAAAGCCCATATCTGTATAAAAATCGTATCAAAATTTCAGCCCAATCGGAGTTACGGATCTCCAGGAATTTAAGAAACGGTGAAAGGGCAGAATCGGGGAGTGCAGAAACAGAAGGAAATAGAGAGAGAGATCCAATCTCGAAGGGGCTCTCGCCCCTCCGCCGCCATGGAGGCCATGGACCAGAGGGAAAACCCTTCTCCCATCTAGGGGGAAGGTCAAGTAAGAAGAAGAAGAAGAAGGGGGGCTCTCTCCCCCTCTCTCCTGGTGGCGCCAGAACGCCGCCGGGGCCATCATCGCGACAACGATCTACACCAACAACTTCACCGCCGTCATCACCAACTCTTCCCCCCTCTATGCAGCGGTGTAACCCATCTTTTACCCGTTGTAATCTCTACTTAAACATGGTGCTCAACATATATATTATTTCCCAATGATGTATGGCTATCCTATGATGTTTGAGTAGATCTGTTTTGTCCTATGGGTTAATTGATGATCATGATTGGTTTGAGTTGCATGTTTTATTATTGGTGTTGTCCTATGGTTCTCTCCGTGTCGCGCAAGCGTGAGGGATCCCTGCTGTAGGTTTTGCAATGTTCATGATTCGCTTATGGTGGGTGGCGTGAGTGACAGAAGCACAGACCCGAGTAAGTAGGTTGTTTGCGTATGGGAGTAAAAGAGGACATGATGCCTTATAATGCTATGGTTGGGTTTTACCTTAATGATCTTTAGTAGTTGCGGATGCTTGCTAGAGTTCCAATCATAAGTGCATATGATCCAAGAAGAGAAAGTATGTTAGCTTATGCCTCTCCCTCGAATAAAATTGCAATAATGATTACCGGTCTAGTTATCGATTGTCTAGGGACAAATAACTTTCTCGTGACAAAAATCTCTCTACTGAAACTAATTTAGTTGTGTCTTTATCTAAACAGCCCCTAGCTTTTATTTACGTGCTCTTTATTATCTTGCAAACTTATCCAACAACACCTACAAAGTACTTCTAGTTTCATACTTGTTCTAGGTAAAGCGAACGTTAAGCATGTGTAGAGTTGTATCGGTGGTCGATAGGACTTGAGGGAATATTTGTTCTACATTTAGCTCCTCGTTGGGTTCGACACTCCTACTTATTGAAAGAGGCTACAATTGATCCCCTATACTTGTGGGTTATCAAGACCTTTTTCTGGTGCCGTTGCCGGGGAGCAATAGTGTGGGGTGAATATTCTCGTGTGTGCTTGTTTTCTTTATCACTAAGTGGATTTTATTTGCTATTCTAAGTTGTTCTCTATCTTTAGTTATGGATATGGAACACGAAATACCAAAAAAATAGGTTTACTTGCTACTCATGGAGATGGGGAATCTCCTAAAACCCTTGATGCTCATTATGTGAAAGATATTATGCACTACTTTAATAATCATGAGAAAACCCCATTCAATTATATAATGGGAGACACGTTGGATCAGCGTGAATACTTTAGGGATTATCGCTTGACTCAAAAAGGGAAACTATTATGGGATCAAATTTATATGTTGCATCGGTATGCTCGACAACTATGCTTGAGATATGATTATACTTGTTGCTCTAGGATGAAGGCTCCACATGATGAGGACATCAATACCATTGTTACACCCACAGCCCCTGCTGCTATACATACTGGACCAATTACTAGAGCTCGCACACGCCAATTAAATTTCCAGGTACTTTTGTTTCTTGGCAACGATTCTAATGTTCATGAGAATATGATGCTGCCTAAATTGGATACATTTGTTTTGCTTATGAATGAAGGGCCTAGCTTGGACAAGAAAGATGAACCTTGGAGCAAGTTCAAGCATGGAGATGATGGCGTGCGCAAGGGGAACAAGAACGGAGTTACAAGTGATGATTCCAAGACTTTGAAGCCAACATAACGAGTGCATGAAGCCTTGGACGAAATATACAAGATGCCACTTCATAAATTTCATCCAGAGGCTATCCTAGGTGCTGTGTCACCTTATTTTTGGGCCAGGCCCATGTAATTTCGAAATACTTGATTATAGGCTATTTTTAGAGTCCGTATGTGTGGGAAACAAGAGTTAGGGTTGGTTTCGGACCCCTCCTGCAAGGGCCACGAAATCCCCCCCTTCATCCTCCATATATACAACCTTTAGGGCGTCGTTTAGACTTTGGGTTTTGTTTAGATTAAAGTTTGCCATAGCTGTAATTTTGCGTACTTCGTTTGTGTTCAACGACCAGACAAAGGCGTCACAGAACCCCACCTTGATCAATAAAGCTTTCCTCTTATATTCGCAATATCCAGATTGCAATCTTAGTTTCTTGCTTGTTCTTTGTTTGCTTGGAGGAAACAGACCTTCGTGGTCAGGTTGATCATGCTCCGGCGTGGTCAATAACCTCTCGGAGTTGGTTTAGTGATGCTAAGGCGCGACGTCCTCGCACGTTCATAGTCGCATCGTCAAAGACGGCTTCCACCAAAACGATAGTCACCATCTCATCGAAAGACAAGACACCTTTGCCTCTATCACCACACCTCCCCTTTTCATGCAAATTTAATGATAATGAAACCTTAGCTTCTTATGCTAATGGTATATATGATTACTATGATGTGGAACGAATAGAAGAATTTGTTGCTTTTAAGGGTGCCTGTGAAATTGAATCCTTGTTTAAAGAGTTTGAAGATTTTGAAGATTTAGTTTATAGACCTGAAAATTTAGCTATCCTTAAATATTTCTATGAGAATTATAAATACAATTATGATATTGAAGAATTTATTGAGAAAGTCTCCATTGTCCGAGAAGAGACTAATATTTTGCAGGAGTCTATGGAAGAAGAAATTGATGAAACTGTGGGCTCATTGGATGAAAAAGTGACGAGGAGAGCGAAGAACAAAATGAGGAAGATCGGATTAGCTACCCGTGCCCACCTTATAATGAGAGTAACTCTCCAACTCATACATTATGTAATGTCCCTTCGTTCTTATCGAAGGATGAATGCCATGATAATTGCTATGATCCCGTAGATTCGCTTGAAATATCCCTTTTTGATGAACTTGATGCTTGCTATTCTTGTGGCCAAGATGCCAATATGAATTATGCTTATGGAGACGAACTTGGTATTATTCCTTATGTTAAACATGGAATTGTTGCTATTGCACCCGCACATGATAGTCCTATTATCTTTATGAATTCTCCAAACTACACTATGTCGGAGAAGTTTGCACTTATTAAAGATTATATTGATGGGTGGCCTTTTACCATTGCACATGATAATTTTTATGAATATAATATGCATCTGCTTGCTGCTCCTACTTCCAATTATTATGAGAGAGGAACTACATCTCCGCCTCTCTATGTTTCCAACACGATAAAATTGCAAAAACTTCTTATGCTATGCATTGGCCCTTACTTGATGTGCATGAATTGTTCTTGTATGACATGCCGATGCATAGGAAGAGAGTTAGACTTCGTCATTTCTTGATATATGTTGCTTTGTGCTCACTACTAAATGCCAAATCACTACTAATTCAAATTGGCTTTGATATACCTTGGGATCAGGGTGGATTCATTACTTGAGCACCTTATGCCTAGCTTAATGCCTTTAAAGAAAGCGCTACCAGAGAGACAACCCGGAAGTTTTAGAGAGTCATTTATTTCTGTTGATTGCCTTTATAGAGTTTAAAAACAAAAAAATAAAGAGGGGAACCCAAAACTTTTCAAAAAGGAAAGTGAAAGTGAGAGAGACAAGCATTGTTGAAGTGAGGGAGCTCCTTGAACGTTGTTCATGCTCACGGAAACTTTGGGATTCTTTATTACAAAAACATTTCAACAAAAATTATTATCCCCTTGTACAATTCCATTGTATTATAAAAATAAGCTGCCAAGATTTGCCTTTAGGATGTTTACATTGCTTGTTGGTTTGTGCGGTGCAAAACAGAAACTTTAGCTGTAGTGCGCGATTTTACATTTTTCACTAGAACGTCAAAAGGTTCTAAAACGTTTTGAATTGTCTTTCTATACAAATTTTTTATTTTCCATAATTGTTTTAGAATTTTTGGAGTACCAGAAGTATGGTGAATGTTCAGATTGTCCTGTTTAAGACAGATTCTGTTTTTGATGCATTGTTTGCTTGTTTTGATGAAACTATCGATTTCTATAAGTGGATTAAGCCGTGGAAAAGTTATATTACAGTAGCTACAATGCAAAAACAAAATATGAATTGGTTTGCAACAGTACTTAGAGTAGTGATTTGCTTTATTATACTAACGGATCTTACCGAACATTCTGTTGAGTTTTGTGTGGATGAAGTGATCAAGGATCGAGGAAGTCTCGATATGAGGAGAAGGAGGAGAGGCAAGAGCTCAAGCTTGGGGATTCCCAAGGCACCCCAAGTAAATATTCAAGGAGACTCAAGCGTCTAAGCTTGGGGATGCCCCGGAAGGCATCCCATCTTTCTTCAACAAGTATCGGTATGTTTTCGGTTTCGTTTCGTTCATGTGATATGTGCAAATCTTGGAGCGTCTTTTGCATTCAGTTTTCACTTTTCTTTGATGCACCATGCTGGTATGAGATAGTCCATGGTTGATTTATATAATGCTCATTGCACTTCACTTATATCTTTTTAGTATGGCTTTATAGAATGCTTCGTGTGCATCACATATATCATTTGAAGTTTGGATTGCCTGTTTCCCTACACATAAAAAACCGCCATTTGTAGAATGCTCTTTTGCTTCACTTATATCTGTTAGAGCATGGGCATATCTTTTGTAGAAAGAATTAAACTCTCTTTCTTCACTTATATCTATTTAGAGAGATGACAGGAATTGGTCATTCACATGGTTAGTCATTAAATCCTACATAAAACTTGTAGATTACTGAATATGATATGTTTGATTCCTTCCAATAGTTTTGTGATATAAGGATGGTGATATTAGAGTCATGCCAGTGGGTAGTTGTGGATTGTAGAAATACTTGTGTTGAAGTTTGTGATTCCCGTAGCATGCACGTATGGTGAACCGTTATGTAACGAAGTTGGAGCATGATGTATTTATTGATTGTCTTCCTTATGAGTGGCGGTCGGGGACGAGCGATGGTCTTTTCCGACCAACCTATCCCCCTAGGAGCATGTGCGTAGTACTTTGTTTCGATGACTAATAGATTTTTGCAATTAGTATGTGGGTTCTTTATGACTAATTAATGTTGAGTCCATGGATGATACACACACTCTCACCCTTCCATCATTGCTAGCCTCTTCGGTATCGTGCATTGCCCTTTCGCACCTTGAGAGTCAGTGCAAACTTCACCGGTGCATCCAAATCCCATGATATGATACGCTCTATAACACATAAGCCTCCTTATATCTTCCTCAAAACAGCCACCATACCTACCTATCATGGCATTTCCATAGCCATTCCGAGATATATTGCCATGCAACTTCCATCATCATCATATACATGACTTGATCATTTATTGTCATATTGCTTTGCATGATCGTAAGATAGCTAGCATGATGTTTTCATGGCTTGTCCGTTTTTTGATTTCATTGCCATGCTAGATCATTGCACATCTCGGTACACCGCCGGAGGCATTCATATAAAGTCATATCTTTGTTCTAGTATCGAGTTGTAATATTGAGTTGTAAGTAAATAAAAGTGTGATGATCATCATTATTAGAACATTGTCCCATGTGAGGTTATCAAAATAAAAGTGGCCAGAGAAGCCCCCCCCCAAAAAAGAGAGAGAGAGAGTCCAAAGAAGCCTACAAAGAAAAAGAAAAAAATGAGAGAAAAGAGAGAAGGGACAATGTTACTATCCTTTTACCACACGTGTGCTTCAGAGTAGCACCATGTTCTTCATATAGAGAGTCTCTTGCGTTATCACTTCCATATACTAGTGGGAATTTTCATTATAGAACTTGGCTTGTATATTCCAACGATGGGCTTCCTCAAGTGCCCTAGGTCTTCATGAGTAAGCAAGTTGGATGCACACCCACTTAGTTTTAGTTTGAGCTCTCATACACTTATAGCTCTAGTGCATTTGTTGCATGGCAATCCCTACTCCTCGCATTGACATCAATTGATGGGCATCTCCATAGCCCGTTGATTAGCCGTGTCGATGTGAAACTTTCTCCCTTTTTTGTCTTCTCCACCCAATCTCCATCATCATATTCTATTCCACCTATAGTGCTATATCCATGGCTCACGCTCATGTATTGTGTGAAACTTGAAAAGGTTTGAGAACATCAAAAGTATGAAACAATTGCTTGGCTTGTCATCGGGGTTGTGCATGATTTGAAATTTTGTGTGATGAAGATGGAGCATAGCCAGACCATATAATTTCGCTGGGATAACTTTCTTTGGACATGTTATTTTAAAAAGACATGATTGCTTTATTAGTATGCTTGAAGTATTATTGTCTTTATGTCAAATGATAGACTATTGCTTTGAATCACTCGTGTCTTAATATTCATGCCATGATTAGATTACATCATCAAGATTATGCTATGTAGCATTCCACATCAAAAATTATCCTTTTTATCATTTACCTACTCAAGGACGAGAAATAATTAATCTTGGGGATGATGATACGTCTCCATCATATCTATAATTTTTCAATGTTCCATGCCAATATTCTATAACTTTTACATACTTTTGGCAACTTTTTATACTATTTTTGGGACTAACATATTGATCCAGTGCCCAGTGCCAGTTCCTATTTGTTGCATGTTTTTTGTTTCGCGGGAAATCCATACCAAACGGAGTCCAAACACGATAAAAACTTATGAAGATTTTTTTTGGAATACATGTGAATTTTGTGAAGTGGAATCAACACGAGGCGATGCCCGAGGGGCCCACAAGGGTGATAGGCACGTCCCACGGGCTAGGGCGCGCCCTGGGCCCTCATGCCCACTCCGTAAGGCGGTTGGTGCCCTTCCTTCGTCGCAAGAAAGCCAATATCTAGATAAAAATTGTGTCAAAATATCAGCCCAATCGGAGTTACGGATCTGCAGGAATTTAACAAACGGTGAAAGGGCAGAATCGGGGACTGCAGAAACAGAAGGAAACAGAGAGAGAGATCCAATCTTGAAGGGGCTCTCGCCCCTCCGCCGCCATGGAGGCCATGGACCAGAGGGGAAACCCTTCTCCCATCTAGGGGGAAGGTCAAGGAAGAAGAAGAAGAAGAAGGGGGATCTCTCCCCCTCTCTGCCAGTGGCGCTGGAACGCCTTCGGGGCCATCATCGCGACAACGATCTACACCAACAACTTCATCGCCGTCATCACCAACTCTACCCCCCTCTATGCAGCGGTGTAACCCCTCGTTTACCCGCTGTAATCTCTACTTAAACATGGTGCTCGACGCTATATATTATTTCCCAATGATGTATGGCTATCCTATGATGTTTGAGTAGATCTGTTTTGTCCTATGGGTTAATTGATGATCGTGATTGGTTTGAGTTGCATGTTTTATTATTGGTGTTGTCCTATGGTGCTCTCCGTGTCGCGCAAGCGTGACGGATCCCTGCTGTAGGGTTTGAAATATGTTCAAGATTTTCTTACGGTTGGTGGCGTGAGTGACACAAGCACAGACCCGAGTAAGTAGGTTCTTTGCGTATGGGAGTAAAGGAGGACTTGATGCCTTATAATGCTATGGTTGGGTTTTACCTTAATGATCTTTAGAAGTTGAGGATGCTTGCTAGAGTTCCAATCATAAGTGCATATGATCCAAGAAGAGAAAGTATGTTAGCTTATGCCTCTCCCTCGAATAAAATTGCAATAATGATTACCGGTCTAGTTATCGATTGTCTAGGGACAAATAACTTTCTCATGACAAAAATCTCTCTACTGAAACTAATTTAGTTGTGTCTATATCTAAACAACCCCTAGCTTTTATTTGCGTGCTCTTTATTATCTTGGAAACCTATCCAACAACCAGTGGCGGAGCCAGCTCGGCCGGCGAGCCGGGGCAAAGTACACATAGCTACTGTCTATCAGTTGTTTGCCCCTATAATGTGGTGATTAGATCTTCATTTACTGCTATTATTCAAACTAGAGTGCATGGCTGAGCCCGGGCAGCTGCCCCGGGTAGCCGGGAGGTGGCTCCGCCACTGCCAACAACACCTACAAAGTACTCCTAGTTTCATACTTGTTCTAGGTAAAGCGAACGTTAAGCGTGCATAGAGTTGTATCGGTGGTCGATAGAACTTGAGGGAATGTTTGTTCTACCCTTAGCTCCTCGTTGGGTTCGACACTCCTACTTATCGAAAGAGTCTACAGTTGATCCCCTATACTTGTGGGTTATCAGAGCGACAAGAACAAACTGAATTCCCTGGTTGACCTCGCCTCGGCCATCATCGACCCCTACTACACAAAGATGAAGGAAGAGAGCAAGAAGGACAAGAACGCCTGGCACAATGTTTGGCATGAGAGACTGGATGAAGAACACATCTACTACGTGGCCAAGGACGCGTACACAAGCTACAAGATGTACAGGCGGATCGTTGACATGAGGAATTGTCTTTTTCCTGCCCCAGACGAGGGATTGAGCCACATAGTAGTGGCGGGAGCGTCACAAGAAGTAGATGACTAGATGATCGTTTCTCCTACTTTAGAATGCATGCAATTGTTTATTGAGGTGTGTGCAAATGATCTGTATAGTCACTTATGTAATTGGATGTTTATTTCAGTTATATATATACATACATACATACATACATGTTATTTTTCTATAGACAGAGCAAATCACATGGCTTATTAGCAGCAATCATGTGTGTTATTATTGGTCTTCACACACATTTCTGATTACGGACCTATTTGCCGCGTATCACACACATCTTGTTCAGTTGAACCGTTTCTATTGTGTTGCGTAATCACACATAGTTCATCCAAGTGAACCGTATGCTGTATATCACATACACCTTCATCTGGCTCCCGTTTCTTCTGTTCATCCTCATCACAAATAGTTCATCCGAGTGAACCGTATGCTGTATATCGCACACGCCTTCATCTGGCTACCCGTTTCTTTTGTTCCGCCTCATCGCAAATAGTTCATTGAACTCAACCGTATGCCCTACATCGCACACACAATTAAAATCAGAGCCGTGTTTGATGCATTTGTCATCGCAAACATTTTGCACCTTTTTGACGGTTTTTTACACCACCGTTTGCGAATATGGCATCACACACAGTTTCGTCGAAGGGTCTCTGATCGTAGTGTCGCATTTGGACCATCCTGCAGTAGTGTGATAACCTTGGTTTCATAACTAAGGGAAATACTTACCTTTGCTATGTTGCATCCTCCTCATGGAAATACCAACGCAGATGCAAGCAATCAGAACACAACATACGATCTCGAGGTAGATCAACATGGACTCGATAATGAAACATGACGTAGGGTTTTACCTCTTCGAGAGGGCCTGAACCTTGGTAAATATTTGTATCCTTTGTTTCTTGTTCACCATCTTTCCTCCATCCACAGCTCAGTACCCCCTACCCGAGATCTGCTGGTTTTAGTACCGACATTGGTGGCCCATGTAGGTCCCGATGTGTGGTAAAAAAGGATCAATGGCTCGCCTGCAGATCAACTACGACATCGGATGCGGCAACATCTTTGTACCCAACTAACTTTTCACGTTCGGTAGCATCATTCTGCACACCAACTTGACCGGTTGTCATGTTCATATCAAAAGCTTTGTCCCGAGCCAAGTCATTATGTTCGGGAGTTTGTAGTACACCACTGTCTCCCATGGCGATCTCGCCCTCTCTGTCTGGATGCCAGATCAGCTTGAGAACTCTTCAAGCACCACGACGTTGACCCCGGAGCCGACCCCTGATCCAGCTTTGGGGCCAGATCTCGCATCAGAGCCAACCTCGGATATGGAGCTGGTAGTTGTCACCTAGGAACCAGCTTCAAGCACGGATCCGACCACTGTCTCATCGGATCTCGACCTTGAGTCTAGTCCAACTTCAGACCAGGCATTAAATGTGGGTCTAATCTCTTCCCCGATGGTCCTGGAGTCAACCCTAGGCAACCAAGGCTTCAAAGTTGCATCAAGCAAACCATAGAGAATATTTCAAATTTTCAATCCGGCCTACAGTCAGGCCATGAACGCTGGGGATCTCTCATAGTTAAACAAGATGCTAGACAGAATCCAGAATTTGGCGATCTCATCCTCGATCTACGATCAGCTTAGATGTAAAGCCGATGATCAGGAAATTTATGTCCCTCCCACTACCCACCTAGTCGCTATGGTCGAGGATTTAACTAATATTGGTGTTCAGGTTTGTGATGCCCTATGCAATAACGAAAGTCAATAGTTATGCAATCAAATTACATCCTACTTATGGTGCATTATCCGATGTTAGTTATGCTCAGTTCTCGTTTATGGGAATTTTTGTTTCTTGGTTGGTTGCTTCTCAATCTATTTGCTAGCCTTTCCTTGTACTATGTGGGAATACTATTTGTGCATCCAAAATCGTTAAATCTAGTTATGCCATATGAGTTCACCATACCTGCCTATATGCGGTATTTCTGTGCCGTTCCAAGTAAATTTGTGTGTGCCATCTGTCGTGGAGTTAACACGGCAGATGTCCTAGAGCAAGGACTTAATCGTAGGTCCATCGCACTAGGAAGCTTAAAGGGTTTAATCGGGACAAAGGACACACGAGAGAGTTTTTATACTAGTTCGGCCCCTTACGATGAAGGTAAAAGCCTACGTCTAGTTGGGATTGGTATTGCTGAAGTTTCGATCTCCAAGAGGCTTAACTCGCTAGCTTGGTTATCGATTTGGTTGTTTCTTCCCTTAAGCCGCCATCGGGTCGTCCCCTTATATACATGGGTTGACGCCTGGTGGCCTACAGAGTCCCGGCCGGCTCATAACCGTGTCCGGCTCGGTTACTTCCTTTACATGCCTTTCTTTACAAGTCTTTCCTTACATACGGCGGTTTACAATATCGGGCCTTAAGCCGGCCCCAGGCCTTTGGGCCTTCTATATGTTTTAATAAACTATCATCTTGAATGTATATTGGGATTCTTATGTAACCCACCATTAGGGTTGACCCATCCCCTCCTGGGCGGGTCATACTGGTAGTAATATCCCCAACATTAGGCCCCAGGTTGACTTTGAACTTTCTTCTTTGTCAATCTTCAATACTTAGATGAAATCCATCTTCTGTCTGAAAAACTCTGTAACCCGCCGTGACGTCATCTTTTGAAAACACAAAAAACTTTCATGATGTCATCTTCCAACGGATCTTTTATCTTTAATGCTTCCTGAGAATCGAGGCGTCTATATAGCTGGATAACCATTATTTGGTTCTCCCTTGATTTTCGCGCCCGTCTGTTCGCATCTGCCCTTATAAATAGGCACGCAGCCAATTTTTCTCATTCTCCCCTCTTCTTCATTTTCTTCCTCTCGCCATCTCCGCTACTGCTCGAGCTCCGCCGCCGCTGCAACGCTCATCGTCGTCTTCGAGCCTGGCCGCTGCATCACCCTGAACTGTCCAGATAAACGGCGACGACCCTCCGCAGCAAATCTGCATCCGTAAGTCTTATCTTCTCAAACTTTTTAGATCTGCATTAGGGCTTGCGAGTTCATCGGTGTTCTTCACAGTTCTTCATGAAACTTCTTAGTAGTTCTTCCTCCGCAGCCTCTCTTGATCCAAAGAGGAGATATAACTCGCGCGGTAGTTGTTTTGCGTCCGTTTTTGATAGCAGTAGATCCCTTTTTCCTGTATAGATGCTTCGTTATAGCTGACGAACCCATCTATACTAGTTTTTTAGGTCTAGAATATTTTTCTTTTCAGGACGGCCATTTGATCCAAAATAATAATGATAGCTTGGTAAAACTTGTTTATGCCAATACTTAGCTGAATCTGTTTTCTAAAAAAATCTATAGTCATTAGCCCTTAGTTAAGCCGCTATTACTTGTTTTACATCTTCAACCTTTAATTTTTTACCTGACCGTAAACTGAACCGGCATGTTTTTATTTCTTTTTTAGTTCCTTGCACATCATGCTGTCAAAGACACCCACCATCTGCAATTGGGTCCCCTCAACCATAACCGAGGATCGTTTAAAAGAGTTCTTCCTCATCGGGTTTCTGCCCTCAAAAAACATCATGTCCTATCTGCTCCTGACCCGGAAGAAGAACGACCCAACCCAAAAGACGGCGAAGTGATCGTCTTTACTGACCACATGAACCGTGGCTTCTCACCACCCGGTTCAAAGTTTTTCAGAGAAGTTCTTCACTTTTTCAAACTCCATCCTCAGGATATTGGGCCCAATTCCATATCCAATATTTGTAACTTCCAAGTGCTCTGTTAGGTATATCTTTAGCAAGAGCCGACTGTGGAGCTATTTAGAGAATACTTCTATCTAAACCGGCAGAACGAGTGCACCAACGGCCTTAGCTTAGAGCTTGGAGGCATCTCAATTCAGCGTCGGCAGGGTGGTGTCTTCCCTCTCATAGTTTTACCAAGTCACCCAAAGGACTAGAACCAAACTTGGTTTTATTGTCAGGACATCTCACCCGCCAATGAGAAGTCATTGCCGGGTTACCGCCCCGATCGTCTTGACTCCAAGTTCGCACTGCCAGATAAACTTACCGTTGCTGAATGCAAGAAGCTGCTTCCATCTATCAGAAGAATCAACGGTTTGTTGGGAAACGGTTTAACTGGAGTCGATCTAACCCGCTGTTGGATCTCATGGCAGATTATTCCATTAAGCCATCGTTCAAATTCATGTATGAATATGGTGGAGACCCGGACGACTCTCTCCGTCATACCCCGGTTCAACTAACCGAGGAAGACATTGTCTCAATGTCAAACCTTCTGGTGAATGCAAAGTATGAAGATTGCAGTATTGTTGGGTTAAATCCCTTCTGTAAACTTAACCCGGTACCAGAAGTAAGGATATTCTGATCTTTTTTCCTTTGTATTTTGTCCAGCCGTATTGTTTATCACTGATCCTTCCTCTTGTCTTTGTAGGCCAACTGTGACTTTTGGAAAGTGAAATATGATCACGAAGCTGCCAAGAAGGCGAAACTCGCCGCCATGAACTCCAAGAAATCAACCCGGAGATCGAAGAAGAAAAAGAAGACCCCTGCTGAAGATTTAATGAAACTTGATGACACGTCTGACTCGGAGGTAGCCCTTGATTCCCTTGGGCAATTTTTTAACAATCTTATTGACACTGATCCTTACCAGGATGACACTGGGCCAGTCAGGCCGGGGAAGCAAAGGTAACTATCATTTCCTCCGACTCAGAGCCCTTACCAAGACACAAAGTTCGACGAGTGATCCGTAAAGTAAGGTTTTCTAACCCCTTAGTTCACTTGGATCCCAACTTTCATTTGAAAAAGCAGTAACATGAAAGCCACTGCGAAGTTCGGATTGAAGATTAACCGGCTGTCGTCCTTCAACAGACCCCTCGAAAATGCCCGAACGAGGTTTACTTATTACTGTCTTTAACTCGTTTTAATGAATCCTGCTCCTTGTATTTCTTTTAACTCTTTTCTTTTATCCTTTCAGGAGGCGTCTCGTTCTTCATGTGACTCATCACAAACACAATTTCCAGCTTTCAAGACTGCTCCTGGGTAATCAGAAATCCTCCTTTCTTCCGGGTTGCTCAATTGTATCTTTATGCTGACAATCCTGCAATGTTTTTCCTTAGTGGCCAGGCCCAATCCAAGAAGACGAAGGCGGCTAAACCGGCGGAACACCCGCCAGTGCTAGCATCTGAACCGGCTAGGCCGCCTTCTCCATTGGCTAACGCTCCAGAACACCCGCTTATTGACAATGAGGCAAACCATCCTGAGCCAACTTTTGACGAAGCCATTATGAATCCTTCTATAGCTGGATCGTCAAGCTCAACCAAGCCGCCGTCTCCACCTACTCAAGATGTTCAAATTACTGGGAGCCTCTTTGTTGAGCCGGGGAACCCAACGGTGCTGGCTCGGTGCACAGCAAAGCAAGAAGCATTGGAGAGGCAGAAGGTTCGCTTTGATGCTGCCAACTATGACTGTCTCAATGCCAGTGATATCTAATCCGACTATCTCAGTCATGTACACTCCAGTCGTGAGTCTGAGATCGAGATGGTCAAGCATCTTCAGTTGAAGTATGAGGTACGTTGTTTCCAGTTTACTAATATTCCTTCAGCCCCCAAGTCTTCAGATTATGAGAGAAACGGAATAACCTATAGACTTAAAATATAGGCCGAGACTTTTACTTCTGAATCTTTGCCTGATATTGATAGAACAAAAACTTCGCCTATAATCCCCAAGGACCGGTTTATTTTGATCATTAATGAATCGGTACTTTAAAATTTAAAACGGTCTTCAAAGTACTTAACACTCTGGTTTAACCTTGATAAACATGCTGAACTGCGTACATTAGCCCCCAAGTGCCAAGTGCTGTTACTTTGTAAGGGACTTGGGACTTTAAATATATTTGTAGAGTCGTAAAAATTTGACTTGGCATACATTAGCCCCCAAGTGTCAAGTGGTTTATTCGTAAAGTACTTGAGACTTGAATCTTGAATTTGGATATTTGTATTTGAAACCAAGTCTTGACTTATCTGAACGTTTCATAGAATGCCTTGTCTGAATTGAACTCTCAATTGACTGACGCAAAGACCCGACTAGCAAGTCAGGAGTTAGAAATCAAATCTTCCACCTCCAAACTGCAAATAAGCCTTTCTGCAATGGAAAATTTGAAGACCAGCTTTGCTGCTAAGGAGAAGACTTGGGAAAATGAGAAAACACTTCTGACCCGACAAGCTGAGACAGCCGAAACAGCTCTGAAAGAAATTTCAACAAAGCTGAACGGTTTAAAGGGTCGGGTGTCTCAGATGGACGCTGCTATCTTTGGTAAGCTGCCTGATTTGACCTTTTGTATATTTTTTGCCAAACCGGAGTATAATCCGCCAACTGACTCTGTTAAAAATATATGCAGGTCCGCGAAGTAAGAATCTGAGCCAAGACCCGTTGATTAAGCTGAAGGCAGTATACACTTTAGTTGAACAATTGTATATCGGCGCACAACGGGCTCTGGCTGCTATCTCTCCTGCTAACCAAGGACCTAACCGGCTCAGCGACGTCCTGAAGAAGCTGTCCATCCTTCCTGCTAGGTTCCAAGAAGTAAAATGCTCCTATGCGCGAGCCGGAGCTTTGACTGCCCTAAGCCGCTCCAAGGCTTGGGTGCCAGATCTAGACCAAGCGGATGTAGCAAGAGGCTATCTGATGCGGAGCATCCCAAGGTCATCCCCATGGACCTACCATCATCTCATCAAGTGCCTAGTGGACCCATGACTCGATCACGTGCAAGAGCTCTTGAAACCGAGGTGACATCTCTCCTCTCACAATTCCACTTCGATGCACATGAAGCATGGCTACTACCTCATATGGATACTTTGTGCATACTCAGGTACCATGGAGAAGCTAAGGAGCAAGGACAAGAAGAAGAGGAAGATGGACAAGAAGACGGAGAAGAAGGAGGGCTGAAGGAAAAGTCCCAGCCACCGAACGACCAGCCGGGATCGGACGTCCGGCGCCTGAAGCATCAGCCGAGCCCCAGCGAGCGGACGTCCGGTCCAGACTGGACGACCGGTGCCCCTGCACCCGAAGCAAACGAGCGGACGTCCGGTCCGGACCGGACGACCGGCGCACCTGCATCCGAACCAACATCAGCGGAAGTCCGACATTTCCGGACGTCCAGCTCCCCCATCACAGAGCAGAACCAGCGGACACCGGACGACCGGCCGCTCCTGAGACACCGGACGACCGGCCACCAGCGGACGTCCGGTACCTGGCTGCGTCCAGATTCGGGCCGAGGCCCATGTACCCCTACTTTCGCCCCCATTTGCACTTAGACTATAAATAGGCCTCTCCCACCTCCTTTCTAGGGTTAGAAAATGTTTAGCTCATATTTGTGAGAGAGCTTTGCTCATCCACTTGGTTACCTTCTCCTCGGAGATTCGAGCCTCCACCGGAGAAGATCCCCCAAGCGGATTCAAGCCCCCTTTACGAGAATATCCCCTAGAGGATTCAAGACCTCCTCACGGAGAAGAACCGGTTACCGTGTATCGTCCCTAGTTGTCCATGGATTCGTGTATCATTCTATGTACTCGAGGATCTAGCCCATGTGTGACTTATTCGTGTCGTTTTAGTGATTTCCTCTTGTGTTTTCCTTCCGTTCTTCCCCGTGTTCTTCGTGATTTCCCCGGGATCTGCTCCTTTTGTGAAAGATCGGGTGATGAGGGTCTCTACCCTACATCATCTTGGTATCTAGAGCAAGGTTGATCACGATTTCGGAGCCCCCTCTTCGTTTTCTAGCTTGATTTTGTTGTTTTTCGTCCTATTCCGAAAATCCCCACAAAAATAGCCCCAAAAATTTTTCTTGTGTTTTGTGAGTTTTGATGATGTTTTGTTGGTTTTGATCCGTGAATTTGTTGTGTTGCAAGTGGATCTAGCCATCCCCCACCATCTCCACCTCGAAATCCATCCAAAATCCATGAAATCATATCAATTTTGACCCTGACCCACCGGACGACCGCAACTTACCGGACGTCCGGAGCCGCAGGAACCACCAGACGTCTGACCTTACCGGATGACCGGAACCTCTAAGCCGAGCTGAGATTAGCGGATTTCTGACCCTACCAGACGTCCGGCGACCGGACATCCGTCCATTTCCAGACGACCGCTACTTTAAAAACTGATTTCGCTCAAATTTTGGTTAGACTTCCACCACATCTTCCGCTACACCACCACCAACTTCCGCAAACCTTTCCAATATCCCATCCCACACCACCACTTACCCGCTACCTACTCCGACGCTTTTGGTCGCACTTGGTTTTGAGAATCTGAGTTGCGGTACCGTATCCTTTTGTGTTTCGGCTATCTAGGTACGGTTCGACATCGACATCACCGCCGCTCATCTTCGCCACGGACGCGTCATCAACAACGACCACCTCGACTATGACTTGGTATTCGTGCCACCATTTTGACACCATACCGAAAGCAAGACCGGTAACCTCATCTTGGTATTGGACATATCACTCTTGCCATTACATTGATAGCCATCATAGCCTTACTCCTTTGCGTTGCTTACCCATCGAGACTAGCCATTGAGTATTTCTGGCAACGAGACTTGTGCACATTAGTGATCATACTTCCCATAGCATACATACATACATCATTGTTGCCTATACTGGTATCATATCTTGTGTCACAAAGTTGTCATCGCATACTCACTTGCTATCTTGGTTTGTCAAGCATTGCATGAGAAAAGAGCTCAAACATCAAAGAGCCAACCAAGCTTTTAAGCAAAGAGGAAAGATAAGCAAAGAGCTTTTAAGCAAGAACCATAGCATCATACAACATTAAGATTGTCATACTCGATCATCTTGGATCATATCATAGCAACACCTTGCATAGAACATATTTGGGATAGAAGTCATTGCATTTTTTGCTAAGTAGGTTGTGCACAAGTTCTTGTATCCGCCTATCGTGCAATCGTGCTAGCGTCTCTCTAGTGTTGTGCAACAAGAGCATTTTTGTGGATTCCACATTTTGGCTCACCCTTGGTTGCACAACCCCACTTATCTTTTTGCGCGTGTGTTTCCGTGTACCTTATATGCTTGGTCTACTTGTTACGTTGCATCTTGCGAATCTTTTCCAACATTATTGAATCTTGCTTACTTTCACATCCAAAATTGTGCCACCATCCTAACCAAGCTCCACCATAAGCTTTTACTTGTGTAGGTGTGAGAAACCGATGAGAATTCGTACCAATTGGGCTATTTCCTTGTCCTATATAGGAGTGATCATCGATTCACTTTAAACTTCGGTCAAGGTACATTTGGTATTCGTTCTTCTCTTTCTACCACTCACATTTGTCTTGGAATGATGGATAGGCCAAGTACTTCTACCAACCCACTCTTCATGGAGCAAGACGACGACATGAACTCCTTCGTCACCAAGAGACATCTCTTTGGTGCACAACGTGCTTTGCATCAAGAGCAACAAGCTATGAGTGAACGCATCGACAACCTTGCCGCCGACTTGCTACTTTCCGAGCAACGTACAAGGGACTACTTTGACCACAAGCTCGACGATCACAAGCAAGAGAATGACGCAAGCATGGACGAGATTCGCGCTTTGTTGCTCAACCGCTCTTCTTCCACTTCAAGAAGGAGCCGTTCAAGCCGCCATTTCGACTTTACCCTCTCCGACTCAAGTACACCGACATCGAACACTCTTCGTCGAGCCGCGCGCACCAACCGTAAAGCAAACCTCAATCCACTTCAGGACACTGACTCGCAACAACATCAACGATGTCAAGCCGAAGAAGCCTTTGCGCTAGCTCGAGAATGGCAACAACAACGGCAACCTGAAGAGGAAGAACGTGTGCGTCTCCACCAACTTACACAAGATGCCGAGACACAACGTCAAGAACAACAACTCCGTGACGCTCAAGCGCTTGCGGCGCAACAAGCTCTACGCGATTCGAGTCGATCCATTGCCGACCGAGGCCGACAAGCCTGTGAACAAGAGGAAGCACTTCGCGAAGAAATTCAAGAACGCCGATTTCAAGCTCGCATACATCGTCTAGTTCCTCCTCGAGCTCGACGCGCTCCTCCACAAGCTCGCCAAGACCATCAAGTTCATCAAGAGCATGAAGACAATGGGAATCCTCCACGACAAGAGCAACACGAGGTTGACAACCCTCCGCGTCAAGAACACCACGAGTTGAACAATCATCTACAACATGGGTGTCATCATCCCCGACCCCAACACAATGAAGAGCAACGCTACAGCAAGCTCAAGTTCACCATGCCCATGTTCAACGGAAGCAACGATCCCGAAGAATACCTTTCATGGGCATTGAAAGTTGACAAGATCTTCCGTTTGCACAATTATGAAGAAGAGAAGAAGATCGCGATGGCATCCCTTGAGTTACAAGACTATGTCCTCATTTGTTGGGAACAAATCATAGAGCGCCGCGAGGCAAGAGGTGAACCACCCATCACTACTTGGGCACAAATGAAGGATGTCATGAGAGCACACTTCGTGCCTAACTACTACAACCGCGACCTCTGCAAGAAACTCCAACAACTCAAGCAAGGAACCAAGAGCGTTGAAGAATACTACAAGGAGATGGAGATTGCAATGATAAGAGCCAATGTGACGGAGGATGATGAGCAAACAATGGAACGTTCCTTGAATGGACTCAATCATCCTATCAAGAAGATCGCCGACTTCCAACCATACTCAAATCTCATCGAGCTCGTGCACCAAGCTACCAAAGCGGAACGCCAAGTGCAAGATGATTTCAAGTATGCCAAGTTCTCATCCAAGTCCTACGGCTTCTCCAATAACCAAGCTTCAATGACTCCAACACCGACTACACGACCCTCTCCATCCAACATCGACAAGTCGACTTCCAAGAAAGCTTCGCCAACTACAAGCAATCCTAATACGAGCAACTTCAAGCCGAGAGCTTCATCATCATCAAACCCTACCGATGAGACCGTCAAGACGAGTTCCTTCAAGTGTTTCACTTGCGGCGGCCGAGGCCACAAGTCCTATGAGTGCACCAACAAGCGCACCGTGATCTTCAACGATGATGGCACTTATGATTCCATGAGCGAAGGAGAAATGGAAGCCCTTGAGCAAGTCGCCATGCACCGCCAAGTGAACAATGAAGGCGAACAAGTCTTTTGTGATGAAGACTCAAGTCCCGCACTTGTTGTCTCCAAAGTCTTGACTCTCCAACATCACCAAGAAGAAGACCAACGATGCCACATATTCCACACTAAGGCCGACATCAATGGACGATCCGTCAAGGTCATCATCGATGGAGGGAGTTGTCAGAATCTCGCAAGTGATGAACTTTGCTCCAAGCTCCAATTTCCCAAGAAGAAGCACCCACATCCATACAAAGTGCAATGGCTTAGTGACTCTGGCACTATCCAAGTCGAGCATCGAGTGCAAGTATCCTTCAAAATCGGCGCCTACGAAGACACCTTGGAGTGCGATGTCATCCCAATGACCGTTTGTCATATTATTCTTGGATGGCTATGGCAATTCGATAGATGAGTCGTCCACAATGGGCGTACAAACCAATATAGCTTCAAGATGCAAGGAAAGGAGTTTGTGTTACGCCCTATGTCTCCAAGCCAAGTGATCGCCGATAAGCAAGCCACCCATCATGGAGAGAATGGTGAGAGAGTGAGCCACCAAAAAGAGAGTGAGCGCCACAAGCCCAAATTGAGTGCCTCCACGATGAGTGAAAACAAGAACCTAGTTCTATTTGCCACCAAACGTGAGATGAGAGAAGTGTGTGAGAACCCATCTAGTGTCCTACACTACGTCCTCGTGTGCAAGGACAATGCACCACAAACTAACACTTCTCACACTCTTCCTCTAGTGTTGTCTTCTCTTTTGCAGGAATTTCAAGATGTTTTCCCCGATGAGCTACCTCCGGGACTACCTCCACTACGAGGCATTGAGCACCGCATCGACCTCATCCCTGGAGCACCACTTTCGAACAAAGCTCCCTACCGCGTCAACCCCGAAGAAACTAAAGAAATTCAAAGGCAAGTAAAGCATCTCATAGACCATGGACATGTGCGTGAAAGTTTGAACCCTTGTGCCGTACCGCTCATTCTTGTGCCAAAACGTGATGGTAGTTTTCGCATGTGCTCCGATTGTAGACCTATCAATGCTATCACCGTTTGTTATAGGTATCCCATTCCACGCCTAGATGATATGCTAGATGAGATTAGTGGTGCCACTATATTTTCAAAATTGATCTTAAGAGTGGTTACTATCAAACCTGCATACAAGAGGGCGATGAATGGAAAACTGCCTTCAAAACCAAGTTTGGTTTGTATGAGTGGTTAGTCATGCCTATGGGTCTCTCGGAATCACCGAGCACTTTTATGCGCCTTATGAATCATGTCTTTCGCCCTTACATTGGTATATTTCTTGTGGTTTACTTCGATGACATTCTTGTGTTTAGCAAATCTATCAAAGAGCATGTCACCCATGTCCGCACCGTTTTGCAAACTCTTAGAAAAGAGCGCCTCTATGCTAATATGGAGAAATGCCTTTTTGTTGTTGATAAGCTCGTTTTCTTGGGTTTTGTGGTTTCTTCTAAGGGTGTTCATGTAGATGAGTCCAAGATCAATGCTATTAAGACTTGGCCGCAACCAACCAACTTGCATCAAGTGCGTAGTTTTCTTGGTCTTGCGGGTTTCTATCGTCGCTTTGTGAAGGATTTTAGCACCATTGCTTCTCCTTTGCATGCTTTGAGCAAGAAGAATGCGCTATTTGTTTGGGGACCATCCCAAGATACCACATTCAATGAGCTTAAGAATTTGCTTACTCATGCTCCCGTGCTTGCTTTACCCAATTTCGACAAGCCTTTTGAGATTCATTGTGATGCTAGTGGTAATGGCATAGGAGGTGTGTTAACGCAAGAGAAGCACCACATAGCTTACTTTAGTGAGAAACTTTCCGGAGCGCAACTCAACTACCCCATCTATGACAAAGAGCTATATGCTTTAGTCTGCATTTTACATGAATGGGAACATCACCTTCGTCCCCATGAGTTTATCATTCATACCGATCATGAGACTCTCAAGTATCTTAAGGGTCAAACTAAGTTGAACAAGCGTCATGCTAAATGGAGTGAATTCATTGAGTCTTTTCCCTATGTCATCAAGTACATCAAGGGTAAAGAAAACATCGTAGTGGATGCTCTTTCCCGCGTATGCATGCTAGTCACACAACTTGAGTTAGATGTCATTGGCTTCGAGCATATCAAAGAATTGTATGAGCATGATGAAACTTTTGCCACTCCTTATGCCAAGTGTTTGTTGAATACATCTTGGGAACGCTATTACATCAAAGAAGGCTATCTTATGAGAGCTAACAAACTTTGCATCCCCAAGTCGTCCCTTCGTTTGTTGCTTTTGCAGGAATCACATGGAGGAGGCTTAATGGGACATTTCGGACGCGACAAGACGTTCGCCATGCTCTCAAAGAGCTACTTTTGTCCAAAGATGTTTCGGGATGTCAACCGCTTCACCAACCGATGTTCGACATATCGCAAAGCTAAGTCCAAAGCTCAATCTCATGGCCTCTATATGCCTCTACCGATTCCATACCAACCATGGGAAGACATTAGGATGGACTTCGTCCTTGGTTTGCCTAGGACTCACAATGGGAAAGATTCTATATTTGTCGTTGTGGACTGTTTCTCAAAAATGGCACATTTTACTCCTTGTAACAAGATAGACGATGCTTCACATGTGGCTAATCTCTTTTGTAGGGAAATATTGTGTCTACATGGTGTGCCAAAGACTATCGTCTCGGACCGCGATGTCAAGTTCTTGAGTTACTTTTGGAAGACCTTATGCGCCAAGCTCGGAATCAAGCTTTATTCTCCACGGCCTATCACCCACAAAACGATGGCCAAACGGAGGTGACAAACCGCACGCTCTCCACCCTTCTTCGCGTGCTAATCAAGAAGAACATCAAGGAGTGGGAGGAGTGCTTACCCATCGCCGAGTACGCCTACAACCGCGCAAGACATTCAACTACCAGCAAATCCCCCTTCGAGGTTGTCTACGGTTTCAACCCGTTGTCCCCATTGGACATCCTACCTCTACCACTCCACGAGCGCACAAACATGAACGCGAGTGACCGAGCCAACCAGCTCAAGAAGATGCATGAAGATACAAGGCACACCATTGAGCTTCAAGTACAACGACTCGTGACCAAGCTCAATGTCAACAAGAATCACATGATATTCAACATTTGAGATCTTGTGTGGCTACACCTTTGCAAGGAATGCTTCCCCAACAAACGCAAGTCCAAGCTACTACCACGAGCCGATGGACCATTCAAGGTGCTTGCCCGCTACAACAACAACGCATACAAGATCGACATCCCACGCGGCAAGTACTTCGTGAGCGACATCTTCAACGTCAAAAATCTGTCCCCGTACCATGGTGATGAGGATTTTGATCTAAGGTCGGATCTTCCCCAAGGGAGGGGAGATGATGCGGAGCATCCCAAGGTCATCCCCATGAACCTACCATCGTCTCATCAAGTGCCTTGTGGACCCATGACTCGATCACGTGCAAGAGCTCTTGAAATCGAGGTGACATCTCTCCTCTCACAATTCCACTTCGATGCACATGAAGCATGGCTACTACCTCATATGGATACTTTGTGCATACTCAGGTACCATGGAGAAGCTAAGGAGCAAGGACAAGAATAAGAGGAAGATGGACGAGAAGACGGAGAAGAAGGAGGGCTGAAGGAAAAGTCCCAGCTACCGGACGACTGGCCGGGACTGGACGTCCGGCGCCTGAAGCAACAGCTGAGCCCTAGCGAGTGCACGTCCGGTCCAGACCGGACGACCAGTGCCCCTGCACCCGAAGAAAACGAGCGGACGTCCGGTCCAGACCGGACGACCGGTGCACCTGCATCCGAACCAACATCAGCGGAAGTCCGACGTTTCCGGACGTCCGGCACCCCCATCACAGAGCAGAACCAGCGGACGTCCGGAGGACACCGGACGACCGGCCGCTCCTGAGACACCGGAAGACCGGCCACCAGCGGACGTCCAGTACCTGGCTGCGTCCAGATTCGGGCCGAGGCCCATGTACCCCTACTTTCGCCCCCATTTGCACTTTGACTATAAATAGACCTCTCCCACCTCCTTTCTAGGGTTAGCAAATGTTTAGCTCATATTTGTGAGAAAGCTTTGCTCATCCACTTGGTTACCTTCTCCTCGGAGATTCGAGCCTCCATCGGAGAAGATCCCCCAAGCGGATTCAAGCCCCCTTTACGGGAAGATCCGCTAGTGGATTCAAGACCTCCTCACGGAGAAGAACCGGTTACCGTGTATCGTCCCTAGTTGTCCGTGGATTCGTGTATCGTTCTATGTACTCGAGGATCTAGCCCATGTGTGACTTATTCGTGTCGGTTTAGTGATTTCCTCTTGTGTTTTCCTTCTGTTCTTCCCCGTGTTCTTCGTGATTTCCCCGGGATCCGCTCCTTTCGTGAAAGATCGGCGATTAGGGTCTCTACCCTACATCACTATCCTACCGTGAAGGAGGACGCGTCTCCTTTTGATCAGGATGACTTCATAGCCTGCGTCCGCGAAGTCCAGCCTCAGGCGACTAGTCTTGGAGATGATACCAATGTGGACAAGTACCAGCCAGGTTTTGATAGTGAGAATAAGAAGATGGCTCCTCCCTCATATAAAGTAACAGACTTGATCCCACCAGTGAGAGAAAATACATTTGTCCCGGAGGTTGACCCGGTCGGCCTGATTGACGATGAAGCTGAATTTGTCGCTATGAACGGCTTTGATTGGTCAAAACCCAACTTCCAGCAGACTCAAGATGGTGAATCAGCGAGGGAGGGACAATGATCATCTTCATAGGCTTATAAAGCCTTGTAATAACTTAGCTGTTAAAGCACCGCATGTTTGCTTATCCCATCGCACATAAAATACTTATATGTGAATCTGTGTTTCCAGATGCCAATGTTTAATGCTTTCTTATGCATCGTTTAATGCTTGTCTCTGCAATGTTGGACTCTGTTCCTGTAAACACAAAGAAAAGACTTGTCCCTTTTGATTCTTAGATTGCCGGTTTAAATAAGCCGAGTGATTGAATTTGAAAACTCAATATTCATGAAAAGCTAATGCTTCTTGAATACTCAATGATCATTATACCTGAGTACACTAGTAGAAAAAGGGTCAAACGTGAAGCACATTAGTGCCGGATTGTAAAAAAACCGGCACTAATGTGATCAATAGTGCCGGTTCGAATGGCTATGCATTAGTGCCGGTTCGTAATGAACCTTTAGTACCGGTTCGTGCCACGAACCGGTACTAAAGGGGTGGTGGCAGGCTGGCGTCAGGCCAGGGCCCCACGAGCCCCTTTAGTGACGGTTTGTGACACAAACCGGTACTAAAGGTCTAACCTATAGTACCGGTTTGTGTCACCAACCGGCACTACAGAGTCTTAACCTATAGTCCCGGTTGAAGACACAAACCGGCACTATAGGGCAATTTTCAAACTCTACCCCCCCTGTGTATCGCCATTTCAGTTTTGAAAAAATCAAAAGAAAATGATAAAAACTTCAAAAAATAAAATCCTTCGAGAGGTAGTTATATTACTACATCTACTAGTTAGGAAAATTTGAAAACTTAAATTTGGACATGTTTTGCAAAAAGTGTAGGGAAAATGTAAAACGGCTATAACTTTTGCATACGATGTCGGAAAAAAACGTATAATATATCAAAAAATTCAGCACGAAAATCCGCATCCGATGGAGACGGCCTATGGCCTATTTGGAATTTTTTAGAATCCTCAAATTCCAAAAGGAAAAAAGATATGGTCAAATTTCAGTTTTTTTAAAAAATTTGGTTAAATCTGGTCAAACTACTTATTCAAGAAGTATTAATGTTACTACATAATTATTCAAGAATATTAGTGTTAATAAATAATTATTTCAATTTTTTGAATTTTGGTCAAATCTGGTCAAACTATGGTCAAACTGTGGTCAAACTATGGTCAACTTATTCAAGAAATATTAGCGTTACTAAATAATTACTGTTTTTTAGAATAATAGTTTCAAACTCGAACGGTGAAATGTGTGACTTCATGCTCAAGCTAAACTCCTGAGGGTTAATAGGATTAACATCTTACTATTCTCAGGAAAACAACAAGTGCAGACTTGGAAACGAAGGAGAATAGAACCCGAAAGTTAAGCGTGCTCGGGCTGGAGTAGTGAAAGGGATTGGTGACCGGTCGGGAAGTTAGATGATTTTGAATGAGTGATCCACACTTGAGCAGTTAAGAGAGATGATTAGAGACTAAATCATCAAATAATTCAGAAAAATTAAAAATTGAAAAAAATCGATTTTTTTCCCAAAATTTTCAAAAAAAAAATTCAAAAAAAACCTTCAGTACCGGTTGGTAACACCAACCGGTACTAAAGGTCCCCCATACCAGGGCGTGACCTCACGCCACGTGGTGGCACTTTAGCGCCGGTTCATGTCGAACCGGTACTAAAGGGGGGGGGGGGCTTTAGTGCCCACCCTTCAGTGCCAGTTCCATAACCGGCACTAAAGGCCCTTACAAACCGGTTTTAAAGCTCCGTTTTCTACTAGTGGTAGCTCATACCTTTTGATTCTTGAGCCGCCGTCTTGAATGACCCGGACGGCTATGTTGTCCAATAATCGAGCCGGTGAAGAAGACCAGGCTAATTTATTTGTAATATTGAAACAACAACAAACTAAAAGGCAAGCAATAAATAACAAGCATAATTTTAATCTTGTATTCAAAAGGTTGGGGGTTTCTGATTCGAATACGACCAGTAAACCGGACCAAAGGGGTTAAGCTAAGGTTCGAATACGACCGTATAGCCCCCAGTGGCTTTGGCATTGCGCCGATCAAGAGGGTACCGACAGCTATGTTCTCTTTGGTTCGAATACGACCTATGTTTGAACAGGAAGCCCCCAAATGACCTTGAGAGGTTTTTAACGACCCTGATTCGAATACGATCCAAGTCAGACTCAAGAGGGGTTAAGCTATGATTCGGATACGATCAAGAAGCCCCCAAGTGAGTTTGGCCTTGAGCCGATCAAGAGGGTTACGACAGCTATGTTCTCTTTGGTTCGAATACGACCTATGTTTGAACAGGAAGCCCCCAAGTGACCATGATATGATGGCTTAGATTCGGATACGATCATAAGCCGGACAAAAAGGGTAAACTTGATTCAAATATGATCAGCTCCTTAATAGTCATTTGAGAAATAAGATTGAACAAAGATGCATAATCTTTGAAAAGAAAAGAGACCGATGGTCTTACTTTATTGCTTAACATGGTATATACAATGTTAAAATATGTACATGATGAGAGCCTGGTAGCTCAGGTGTAGTATGGCCGAAGTTGAGCAATGTTCCACGGCCGGCAGGTCTCCTCCTCCGACTTACGTGAGTCTGCATGCTCTCGAACGTCAATGAGGTAATATGACCCGTTGTTTAAATTCTTGCTGACCCCAAAGGGCCCTTCCCAAGGTGGGATAACTTGTGTGCATCTGAGAGATCCTGGATGAGCCGGAGCACCAAGTCGCCTTCCTGAAAAATCATGGACTTAACCCGGCGGCTGTGATAACGACGCAGGTCCTGTTGATAAATGGCTGACCGGGCCGCTGCTAAGTCTCTTTCTTCATCCAACAAGTCAAGTGCATCCTGTATGGCTTGTTCATTATTAGCTTCAACATAAGCCGCCACACGGGACGAGTCATGACGGATGTCACTAGGCAATACTGCTTCTGCTCCATAAACCATGAAGAAAGGAGTGTAACCCGTAGACCTATTGGGCGTAGTATTGATACTCCATAATACCGAGGGTAATTCCTCTACCCAACAACCCGGTGTTCGTTGTAAAGGAACCATAAGCCGGGGTTTGAGCCCTTTCAAAATTTCCTGATTGGCTCTCTCAGCTTGACCATTGTATTGCGGGTGAGCTACAGAAGAAACATCAAGCCGGATGTGTTCTCGTTGACAAAATTCCTCCATAGCTCCTTGGGACAGATTAGTGCCATTGTCAGTGATAATACTGTGTGGAAACCCGAAATGGAAAATCACTTTTTTCATGAACTGAACCATCGTGGCTGCATCACATTTACTCACAGGCTCCGCCTCAACCCACTTGGTGAATTTATCAACTACCACCAGGAGATGTGTCTTTTTATCCTTAGACCTTTTGAAAGGTCCCACCATGTCAAGCCCCCAGACCGCAAATGGCTAAGTGATTGGAATCATTCGGAGCTCTTGAGCCAGCACATGCGCTCGTCGTGCAAATTTTTGACATCCATCACATCTACTAACTAGATCTTCTGCATCAGCGTGAGCCGTCAACCAGTAAAAACCATGACGAACGCCTTGGCCATTAAAGATTTTGACCCGACGTGATGACCACAATCGCCTTCATGGATCTCACGAAGTATTTCTTGACCATCTTCGGGGGAGACACACTGCTGATATGCTCTAGAGACACTGCGATGGTATAATTCTCCATCCGAAATCGACATTGACTTAGACCGCCGGGTTATCTGTCGAGCCAGGGTCTCATCCGCTGGCAACTCTCCCCGGGTCATGTAAGCCAAGAATGGCACCATCCAATCTGGGATGACATGAAGAGCCGCTACCAATTGCGCATTCGGGTCAGAAACAGCTAAATCTTCTTCTGTGGGCAACTTGACAGAGGGATTATGCAAAACATCCAAAAAGGTGTTAGGTGGCACTGGCTTACGCTGAGACCCCAACCGGCTTAAACCATCAGCTGCTTCGTTCTTTCGACGGTCAATGTGTTCCACCTGATAACCTTTAAAATATCCTGCAATGACATCAACCTCTCGGCGAGAAGCCGCCATGAGAGGGTCCTTGGAATCCCACTTGGCAGATACCTGTTGAGCCACTAGATCCGAGTCACCAAGACATCTGAGCTGGCTCAAGCTCATCTCTTTTGCCACTCGAAGACCATGGAGCAAGGCTTCATACTCTGCTGCGTTGTTAGTGCAAGGAAACATCAACCGTAACACATAAAAAAATTTGTCACCTCGTGGGGAAGTTAGCACGACTCCAGCCCCCGAGCCTTCGAATTGCCTGGATCCATCAAAATGAATAGTCCAATACGTGTTGTCTGGCTTCTCTTCTGGCATCTGCATCTCTGTCCAGTCATTGATGAGGTCAACCAGAGCTTGAGACTTAATTGCAGTACGTGGAACATACTTCAACCCATGAGACCCAAGCTCAATTGCCCACTTGGCGACTCGCCCCGTGGCTTCTCTGTTTTGAATAATGTCTCCTAAAGGAGCAGAGCTAACCACAGTGATTGGATGTCCCTGAAAGTAATGCTTAAGCTTCCGGCTCGCCATAAACACCCCATAAACAAGCTTCTGCCAATGTGGATATCGTTGCTTAGCCTCAATTAGCACTTCACTGACATAATAAACCGGCCGCTGAACCAGATGCTCTTTGCCAGCCTCCTTGCGCTCTACCACAATAGCCACACTAACAGCCCGTGAATTGGTAGCCACGTATAACAATAGCGGCTCTTTATCAATTGGAGCAGCCAGGACCAGCGGCTAAGCCAGCTGTGCCTTCAGATCCCCAAAAGCAGCGTTCGCAACATCGCTCCAAACAAAAACATCCGTTTTCTTCATCAACTGATACAGAGGCATAGCCTTTTCCCCTAACCGGCTTATGAACCGGCTCAAAGCAGCCACACGACCCGCCAACCGCTAAACATCATTGACACATGTTGGTTTGGCTAGGGATGTAATTGCCTTGATTTTGTCCGGGTTAGCTTCAATACCTCGGTTAGACACCAAAAAACTGAAGAGCTTGCCGGCTGGCACTCCAAAAACACACTTGGCCGGGTTAAGCATCATTTTGTAAACCCGAAGATTGTCAAAAGTCTCTTTCAGGTCCGTGACCAAGGTTTCCTCTTCCCTAGATTTCACCACTATATCATCCACATAAGCATGAACGTTGCGCCTAATTTGATTGTGAAGACAATTCTACACACACTGCTGGTAAGTCGCCTGGGCACTCTTAAGCCCAAAAGGCATAGACACATAGCAGAAAGCTCCAAAAGGAGTTATAAAAGATGTCTTCTCTTGATCTTTGACTGCCATCTTAATCTGATGACAACCGGAATAAGCATCCAAGAAACTCAACCGTGCGCAACCCGCTGTAGCATCAATGATTTGATCAATACGGGGGAGAGCAAAAGGATCAGCTGGACAAGCCTTGTTCAGATCTGTGTAATCCACACACATACGCCAGGTGCCATTCTTTTTTAGTACAAGCACCAGGTTAGCTAACCATTCGGGGTGAAATACCTCCACAATGAACCCGGCTGCCAAGATCCGGGCCACCTCTTCCCCAATGGCCTTGCACCTTTCTTCATTGAACCGTCGGAGAAACTGTCTGACAGGTTTAAACTTTGGATCGATATTAAGAGTGTGCTCAGCGAGTTCCCTCGGGACACCCGGCATGTCTGAGGTTTCCATGCAAAGATGTCCCGGTTCTCACGTATGAACTCGATGAGCGCGCTTTCCTATTTCAGATCCAAGTTTGCGCTGATGATGAACTGTTTGGATGAGTCACCAGGTACAAAGTCAACCATCTTAGTGTCATCAGCTGATTTGAATTTCAACTCCGGCTCATGCTCTGTTGTTGGTTTCTTTAATGACGTCATGTCTGCCGGGTCAACATGATCTTTGTAAAATTTTAACTCTTCTGTTGCACAAACAGATTTAGCATAGGCAACATCTCCTTCTTCACATTCCAATTCTATCTTTCGGCTCCCATGTACTGTAATTGTGCCTTTATGACCCAGCATCTTGAGGTGCAAATATACATAACACGGCCGAGCCATGAACTTGGCATAAGCCGGCCGCCCAAACAGAGCATGATATGGGCTCTTGATCTTAACCACCTCAAAGGTTAATTTTTCCGCTCTGGAGTCATACTCATCCCCAAAGGCTACTTCTAGCTCAATCTTACCAACCGGGTATGCCGACTTACCAGGTACCACCCCGTGGAAAACAGTGTTGGATTGTTTAAGATTTTTATCAATCAATCCCATCCAGCGGAACGTCTCATAGTAGAGGATGTTGATGTTGCTGCCTCCATCCATGAGTACCTTAGTAAACTTGTACCCACCAACCTGAGGTGCCACTACCAAAGCCAAGTGACCCGGATTATCAACCCGGGGCGGGTGATCCTCTCTGCTCCACACAATAGGCTGCTCTGACCAACGTGGATAACGTGGAACCGCTGGCTCAACGGCAATGACGGCCCTCTTGTGAAGTTTCTGGTCCCTCTTACATAAACTGGTGGTAAATACATGATACTGCCCACTACTCAGCTGCTTCGGGTTGCTCTGATAACCGGATTGCTGCTGCTGATTTCCTTGGCCGTGTTGATGATTATATCCTCCTTGGTGACCAAGATAACCTTGACCTTGAAAACCTCCTCCGCTTGAACCGGCGCTCGGGCCTTGAAAGCCGCCTCCACCTGAACCGCCACCTGGGCCGTGACCCCCATCAAATGCATTTGAATTTTTAAATGCCTTCATGATTGTACAATCTTTCCACAGGTGGGTGGCTGGCTTCTCCCGGGTGCCGTGCTTTGGACAAGGTTCATTGAACAATTGCTCAAGGGTGGGACCTGACCCGCATGACCAAGGGGGCTGTATCCCCTTGCGCCGTTGATTTCCACCCTGTGTATTAGTGTTAGCAACAAACTCATCAGCCTTACGTTTATTACCTCCCTAATTTACCGGGTTATGCTGGTGACCATTGCCGTTGCCATTCTTCTTTCCCTTCGTTGCCTTTTCTTCATCAAACGTTGGGTCCTTGGTAGTATCAGAATCAGCATACTTGACGAGAGCCGCCATCAACGTTCCCATGTCATTACAATCACGCTTAAGCCGCCCCAGTTTCTGCTTCAGAGGTTCAAAACGGCAATTTTTCTCCAACATCAAGACTGCTGAGCCGGCATCCATCTTATCAGATGAATGTATTATCTCCTTGACCCGACGCACCCAATGGGTTGTAGATTCACCGTCCTCTTGCTTGCAATTGGTCAGGTCCACAATTGACATTGGCTGCTTACACGTGTCCTTAAAGTTCTGGATGAACCGTGCTTTCAACTCTGCCCATGAGCCGATAGAATTGGGTGGCAACCCCTTCAACCAAGTCCGAGCTGTTCCATCCAACGTCATGGTAAAATACTTGGCCATTGCAGCGTCGCTAACCTCCAATAACTCCATAGCCATCTCATAACTCTCAATCCAAGCCCCCGACTGTAGGTCAACCGTGTAATTAGGCACCTTACGAGGCCCCTTGAAATCCTTTGGCAACCGCTCATTGCGTATGGCCGGTACCAAGCAAGGCACGCCTCCGGTTCTTGTGGCCACTCCTGCCTCAACCGAGGTTGCTGGATAAGCCGGAAAGGTTTGATGAGCCGCCCGCTTTGCCGCTCTTTGAGCCGCTCGTTCCGCCTCTTGACGAATCCTCTCTTGATCCACCAAGTTAAGGGCTCCAGCCCGCACCGGCTCATGCCTATATGGCCGGTTGTGGCGTTGAGCATTACTTGACATCTCTGCAGACTCCATGTGCCTACTATAACTCGGGCTCCGTCTTGGGCGAGGAGTTGAATGAATCCTGTCTCGACTATAGGAGTATGCGTCCTGTTGGGCCAGAGCTGTCTGAAGTAGTTCTCTTACCCTCCGGGTTTCAATTGCTGTTGGCGAGTCACCTTCCATTGGGAGAGCCGCCAAACGAGCCGATGTTGCGATGAGGTTTTCCAGGGGGTTGGAGAAGTGACTCGGAGGTGTCGACACATAACGAGGAGGAGTTGTATTCACACGAGGTGGCTCCATGGTGCGTGGCTGAACTGGTGCACCGGGTGTCGTGACCAAGTTTGCGTCCGGCGGGTGACTCCCCCCCAGCCTCGGGTGTATGGAAAAGGTTCCTCGGATCCAGCGTTAGAGGCAGACGCGACTGAGTTTTCTGATGCCTCCTCCTCATGACCTCGTTTCATGCGTTAAGATCCACCGAGAGCCGGAAAGTTTCTGCTTGAAGTTGCCGAGCTCAAGCATCCAAAGCTGCTCGTTTTGCTGCCATCCGGGTTTCCTCTGCGGCTAGATTTTCCTTAGCTTGTACCATCTCCTCCCGCACGCGTGCTACTTCTGCGTCGTGATGGGCTTTATCTGCCGACTCTACGACAACGGTTAACAGAGTCGTCAGCCGATCCATGAGGTCCATTAGAATCTGAGCCGGGGGGCGCGCAAGATTTCCTGACCCCGCTGCTGCCGACCCGGGAGCTACTGCTGCCGATGCGGTAGAGTTCTGCCCGGGCTGTGTCCCCGCCATGAAGACTCCGACCCAATTCGGTGGCTCAAGGGGGTCCGGAATACTGCTGCCACCGGAACAGCCCCCGAGCATGCCGTCTTGCAGCTGGTACAACGAGTCCGTCTCACCTGTTGATGATGGAGTATCAGAGCAGATGGTCGTCTCCCCGCCTTCCACCGATCATTCGGAGTATTCACCGCCGTGGATGCAGCCTACGAAGGCATGTTTCACGACAGATTGAACACGGGCGGTCCTGGCGCGCTGAGCCGTTTCGATGAGGTTGGTGTGGACGTCCGGCTCAGGCCTGACTCGCCGATCCGGCCGATGAAGACGTGAATTCCACCGAAGGGGACCCGGTACCCGTACTCGATTGAGCCGACCTCGGGGCCCCAGCCTTCGTCGTCGATGTAGAGCTTGCCGCGACGACTCTTGGTCATCCGGCCCCTCCTGGGCGGGTCATACTGGTAGTAATATCCCCAACACCATCTCTAGTTTTCAAAATGAATTTCCTTTTTGTGTGCCCGTACCGCTCATGAAGCGGCAGGGGGTGGCCAATATTTTTCCATGCTAGATGCGTTATTCTCAAGATGAGTGTTTATTCACTTGTCATTGCACAAGAGTATGGTGGTAATAGGGATGCCCAGTCCCGAAATTATTTTTTTACTTTATGTTGTTAAATAATAAATTCCTTGGAAGGTGTTTGTATGGAAGGCACCCCTAGATACGGCTAGCCACGGATTGTGAAAGAATGGTGGAAAAAGGAATAAGCTTTATTTTATGTTTGGGAATCGCCTATGATGTATCCAGCATGGAAAGTACTGGGAACTACTCAGTCGTTTTCATTGACGGGAAAAGTATGCCTCCCGGAATATTTTTATCTCTCAATTTAAGCTTTGAGCTCCGGCACATATACAAATCTCTGCTTCCCTCTGCAAAGGGCCTATCTATTTTCTTTATGCAATTTTTATTTTTATTTTGAGCCTCCATCCTCTCTTATAAAGCACCAACTAGGGAGCACTAGGATCATACTTGTGCATTGGATGTAGCTATTATTTGAGTGTGTTTCATAAATGGATCAATGATTGGGCATCATGGGCTAGGGATAACTTTCTTTAGTGTTGATGTTTTGAAAGACATGGTTGCTTGTTGATATGCTTGAGTATTGAAGTCTTCATGTCAAATATAGTATATTGCTTTGAATCATCTAGAATTCCAAATGTCCATGCTACAAAAGAAAAGAATATGTGATGAACATGTTAGGCATCATTCCACATAAAAAATTATGTTTTTATCATTTACCTACCCGAGGACGAGTAGGAATGAAGATTGGGGATACTTATACGTCTCCAACATATCTATAATTTTTAATTGTTCCATGCTGTTATATTATCATTCTTGGATGTTTACCTTCATTTTATAGCAACTTTATATCATTTTTTGGGACTAACCTATTAACATAGTGCCTAGTGCCAATTGCTGTTTTTTTACTTCACAGAATACCCGTATCAAACGGAGTCCAAACGCAGCAAAACTTTTTGGAGATTTTTTTTGACGAGAAGACAACTTCGGAGCCAAGGAAGTGCCCGGGGGGAGGCCCGTCAGGCCCACGATACACCAGGGCATGCTAGATAGCCCAGGCGTGCCTTGGTGGATCATGGGGCTCACAGACCTCTTTTCCACCGCCTCTCAGTTCTATGAATCCCCAGAAATTCCAGAAATCCTAGGGGATTCGACAAAACACAATTCCAGCCGCCGCAAGTTCTAGAACCACGAGATCCAATCTAGAGCCCTATTCCGGCACCTTGCCGGACGGGAACACGATCACGAAGGGGTTCATCATGCTCATTGGTGCTCCTCCGATGATGCTTGAGTAGTTGACCATAGACCTACGGGTCTGTAGGCAGTAGCTAGATGGCTTCTTCTCACTTTTTGATTCTCAATAAAATGTTCTGCTCGATGTTCTTGGAGATCTATTTAATGTAAGGAACTTTTGAGGTGTGTTTGTTGGGATCCGATGAAGATTGTGTTTATGATCAGATCTATCCATGAATATTATCTGAGTTTTCTTTGATCTCTATATGCATGGTTGTTATAGCCTCGTATTTCTTCTCCGAATCTTTGGTTTAGTTAGGCCAACTAGATTGATTTTTCTTGCAATGGGAAGAGGTGTTTGTGATGGGTTTGATCTTGTGGTGTCCTCACCTAGTGACAGAAGGGGTAGCGAGGCATGCATGTATCGTTGCTATTAAGGATAAAAAGATGAGGTCTATTCCTACATGAATATATTTCGTTTACATCATGTCATCATTCTTGTTGCATTACTCCGTTTCTCCATGAACTTAATACACTAGATGCGTGCTGGATAGTAGTCAATGTGTGAAGTAATAGTAGTAGATGCACGCAGGAGTCAGTCTACTAATCTTGGACGTGATGCCTATATACATGATCATTGCCTTGGATATCGTCATAATTATTTGTTCTTCAACCAATTTTCCAACAGTAATTTGTTTACCCACCGTATGCTATTTTCTCGAGAGAAGCCACTAGTGAAATCTACGACCCCCGGGTCTATCTTTTATCATATTATTTTAAGATCTATATTTCCAAAAACCCCAAAATACTTTGCTGCACTTTTTCTTTACTTATTTTATTTTGTGTTTTCGCAAGATCTATTTATCCAATCTACCACAATTTTATCTATCTTTTTACCGTAGAGGGATTGACAACCCCTCTTACACATAGGGTTGCAAGTATTTGTTCTTTGTGTGCAGGTACCATTTACATAGTGTTGCTAGGTTCTCGTACTGGATTGATAATCTTGATTTCATAACTAAGGGAAATACTTATTGTAGCTGTGCTACATCATCCCTTCTTCTTTTGGGAATTACCGATGCAGTCCAGCCACGTCAAAAAGATTTCTGGCACCGTTGCCAGGGGAACATCATCAACATCTATCAGGTTCCCAATCGCAAATCTCATCTCCTTGCAATTTACATTATTTGCCATTTGCCTCTCATTTTCATCTCCCCACTTCACAAAACTTTGCCTTTTTATTCACCCCCTTTTTCGTTCGCCTTTTTCTCGTCAGATCTTTTGCTTGCTTGTAATCTTGGTTACGTAGTCATGATGTCTCAAGAAAAGATCAAATTATGTGATTTTTTCAATACTAATAATAATGATTTTATTAGTACTTCGATGGCTCCTCCCGCCACTAGTGCAGAGTCTTGTGATATTAATGCGGCTTTGTTGAATCTTGTTATGAAAGACCAATTTTTCGGTACTCCTAATGAGGATGACGCGTCCCATCTAAGCACATTCGTAGAATTGTGTTATATTAAAAAGAAAAAGGATGTGGACAATGATATTGTGAAGTTGAAATTATTTCCTTTCTCCTTGAGGGATCGGTTCTTGGGATAAGTGCAAAGATACTTTGGTTTTCTTCTTTTATTGTAAAAATTTGGTTTTCTTCTTTGCCTCGCAATAGTATCGGTTCTTGGGATAAGTGCAAAGATACTTTATTACTAAGTATTTTCCGCCCGTGAAAATTATTTCCCTTAGAAATCAAATCATGAATTTTAAGCAACTTGAGCATGAACATGTTGCACAATCTTGGGAAAGAATGAAATTGATGCTAAGAAATTGTCCTACACATGGTTTAAAGCTTTGGATGATTATACAAAAAAATTATGCTGGATTAAATTTTGTTTCTAGAAATCTTTTTCATTCTGCCGCGGGTGGTACTTTTATGGAAATTACTTTTGTGAAGCTACTAACTTTCTAGATAATATTAAGGCAGATTATTCACAATGTCACACTGAAAGAGCACCTACTTGTAAAAGGGTTAATTTAGTTGAAGAAATTAGTACTTTGAGTGAAAAAGTTGATGCTCTTATGAAATTGGTTGCTAGTAAAAGTGCTCCTATTGATCTTAATGATGTGACTTTGTCTACTTTGATTGAGCAAAATAGTGATCCCATAGACGTGAATTCTGTCTCACGAAACAATTTTAATAACAATGCTTATAGAGGTAATTTTAATCCTAGGCCTTTTCCTAGAAATTACTGTAATAATTATGGCAATTCCTATGGTAATTCTTCTTACAATAATAATACGAACCCCTCTGATCTTGAGAGTAATATTAAATAATTTATCAATGCTCAAAAAGCTTTCGAAACTACGATAGAAGAAAAGTTGAATAAGACTGATGATATGTCTAGAAGCATTGATGTAATTTCGCATGATGTAGAAAATCTCAAGATAATTTTTCCACCCCAGGTTGATGTTAATGAACCAATTAAATCTGTATACATTTCTATGGATGAAAGTAAGAAAAGAACCGCTATGCTTAGAGCTAAAAGAGAATTTTTAGAAAGAGCATTTTCTACCGATTGCTCTCATAAAAATGATGAAGATATTAAGATGATTGGTGTTTCTTCTATTGGTTCCTGTTTTAGTAAGATTAAAATTGATTTTAAAGGAAGAGTGAAATTTAGCTAGAAAGTATCCCAATAATTCAGAGGGTGAAAATCTTGTGGAAAAATTGATGAAAGTGCGTTTGGAGATGTCAAAACTTTAACTAGTGATGTGCCCACTCTTTTGGATTAAAAAGACTTTAATTATGATAGTTGCTCTTTGATTTAATGTATTTGTTTGTTGTAATCCATGATACTTATGAACAAAATAAAGCTTTTACTAAACATATTGTAGAAGCGATGATGAAAGCCTTAGAAGAAAAGTTGGAATTAGAGATTTCGATTCCTAAAAAAAATATGATGAATGGGAAACTACTATTAAAGTCAAGATTAAAAATTATGAGTGTTTTGCTTTATGTGATTTGGGTGCTAGTGTTTCCAAAATTCTGAAATCTCTATGTGACGTGCTTGGTCTTACCAATATTGAAGAATGTTCTCTTAATTTGCACTTGGCAGATTCTACTATTAAAAAGATGCCAGGGTACACAGACAAGGGTGTATGTTTCCCCTGACTTGTGCACGGACAGTAGGCCTCCGCTCCGGCAGCCAAAGCTGGATGAGGAAGCAAACAACAACAAGCGTCCAAGTCCAGACCAAGCCAGAGGAGCACCTCTTTGAGTGGCCAAAGAGCGGATTAAGAAGACCAAGGTAGGCCAAGCCAGTAAGATGTCACTTTGGGAAAGCCTCCCCTGCACGACAGGAGAGCCTGGTCAGGTCGAGGCCGCCCCAAAGGCAAGTCCAAGGTTTCCTCGGCAGGCTTGCTGGGGCCGCCAAGGGAAAATCTCCCCGCCAAGGCTCCACCACGCCGCAGCGGAAGTCACCCATGAATGCGGTGTCCAGCCCTCGAGAGGATTAAGTGGCCTCTAGTAAGCACGTGGCAGCCCATTAGAAGACAAGGTTTATCCAGATGACACCCGTCTAGAGGCGTGTCAAGTAGATAAGTAGAAGATGATTAAGCGGCACGACAAGCTTGCCGGGCTTCATCCTCAGCATGACACCTAGCAGTGCATTTAATACACTTTGTCCTAACTGCCAAAGTTACGTATGATATCACTATTAGCTATCCAATAACTAGATAATGACTGTTTTGCTACTTTGGTTACCCCTTAGCCTATAAAAGGAGGGCCATGGCAAACTAGAGAGGGATTCGGACGTTAGCACACTTGTACGCGCGTAGCTGCTCTCCCCGAAGCACCCTTGCTGGGCTCGAGCGCTGCATGTTGGTTGTGTGCTTCCACTCAATCCACCAAGGCAGGAGTAGGGTTTTACGCTATCCAGTGGCCCAAACCTGGGTAAAAACCACTAGCGTCACAACTGTCGTGTTGTTTCATGTCTTCTACTCTTTGTGCAACGTGATTCCCCCCCTTGCCGAACCACAAGGGGCTCAAGGCCCCATAGGTGATCGTGATCTCCACAACATCTTTGGCGTGCCAGGTAGGGGGAGGCGCGTGCGCGAATCCGATGTTGTGGGAAACGCGTCAGGCTACATCATCATCTCTGTGAATCCCCTCTTTGTCAGCGGCTATGGAGAGGAAGGACGACGTCGCTTCCTTGCTTCCTCATGCCCAGATTCTGTTGCCCATCACCGCCACAACCACGACGGTGACGGGAACGGAAGGCGGTGGCGACACGATAACCGCAGGCAGCTCGAGTGGCATGGCCGGCCTGCTACCTGCATCCAGAAACAGAAGCAAGGTGAGCGGCGATGTCGCCCTCCTTGCGAACTCATGATAAGCATATCCGATGCCGAAAGGTATCGTTTGGGCAGAGGAGAGGAATAGTATGCGGATGACCCCTTCCTCCCTTCCCACTCGTCAATGGTCGAGCCATGCAGTGGTGGCATCGTCAACGTCGATGAGCTCACGTGGAACTCAGTCTAGCATTTATCCCGCCAAGGTTAAATCCTGAGTGGAACGTTGGTGCGAATCCGTTGGTCGACACCCCGGCAAGCGCGCTCCGACAGGGCCTTCCGCATCAGCAAGGACTTTGTGTCCGCCACCGTGGGATCATTAACAAGTATGAGGAAAGGGATATAGGAGCCAAACCTTCTTTTCTACCATACCTCGTTAGCTGCAATCATTTAATAAACCCCACTGACTCTTGCCGGGGACGTGCGCATAACTAATAAACCGCCAATCTATCCCTTGTGCGTCTTCTTGTTCTTTGTCTTTTCAGAACAAGGGTGGATACCCAAACGGGAGGAACAATTGTAAGTGGAGAAGAAAGTATTATACATGACCAAATGCATGCCCTGCAAAGGAGTAGAGCATGAATGAAAGCTAAGTTGACAAGCTCATTAGCTTTTCTTCAGAACTTGCTTTGCTTATCCCTCAGACAACCTAGATTTTTGTATGGCAAGCCTTTCGTATAATGGTAGCTTGCTGTATTTGCCTGGTCCCCCACTTTGTTTCGAGCCTGCTCAACGAAGTGGGCAGCTGCGTCAAAAACTACTAAGGAAAAACCTGCCGGAGCATATCCTCACCAGCTGAATGCTAAAGACCTGTTCCTCACAGCAATCACGACAGCATGCTACTGGCGGGCAACCAGAGTACGCAAAAAGAAACTAAACATACGAACATCAATGGGTAAACAAAAGAGGGGTAGCATGCATTGACATAATTAAACATCAGTTCAAGAAGTACGAAACCAGAAATAGTATGGGGCCTAAGCATAAGACACATGATTGTTTTTGTTACAGGGCACCATGGCAATGAAAATGGTTTAAGGCTGAGCTTACCGGCCTCCGGGAACTCTGGGGACGGAGAGAACCTTGTCGGCGAAAGGACCAGCCCTCTCCTTAGCGGCAGAAATGTCGGCACCCGGCGACAGTCTCCTGAAGCCATCGACAAGGTCGAGGTCTGGGTGGCGATAAGCAAGATTGCTCAAAACCATGAAGAGAGCATCACGGGCAAGCTTCCGGGACTCGTTTGCAAAACAAGCGGCCCTTTCGTCCTCATACATCTTCAACCCTTCGATCAAGCCTTCAAAAAAGAGCGTCAGCTTGATGCTTGGAACTTCGTGGCTGTTGATAGAGAAAGCCCAGCTCTTCATGTCCATCTCCAAGATCTGGGCAGTGAGGCACTCGGCTATATCAACCAGGCTCTTGATCTAGAGATCGCACTGCTCAACCTGGTTTCGCAATTTGTCCTCCACGTCTTTTTGGAGGGCTCTCGCATTGTCCATGTCCTTCATCAACTACTTCTCGCGAGCTCCGACAGACTCAATCACACACTCTAAAGTGCCAAGCCTTGACTTCATGTCGATAATGGTACCGTTGGTGGTCTCGAGGTCCTTGCTTTGGAGGAAAGCTGCGATTGCACCTCCTTCAGGAGGATTTCTGCTTTCTACGCTTCCTCTTTGAGAGCCACGGTTTCCTTGGTGCTCCCGGCAAGGTCCTCTGTCAGATTGGCCACCTGTTGATCAAGATCAACCTTGACAGTAGATGCAGCGGCAAGTTCATCGGCCATCTTCTTCAGCTGAGCAGCAGAGTCGAGGGCGAGCGTGCCAAGAGCCACCTTATGCTTGTCCTCCAGATCCTTGGTGTGCTGCTGGACAAGGGCCTCTAGTTCTTCATCCTTGTCGAAGAGGGTGGCCTCAAGGTTCCCTTCCCGGGTTGAGATGTCCTTCTCCTTGGCATTTAGAAAATCTTTGCGCTCCGCCAGGCGGACCTCCCAGACAGTGACATCCTCTTTGGCCATGGTTATCACCTCTGGTTGCCATTGAAGAGATTTAAATTGTCTATTGTGCCACTCACATAGTTCACTGCCCTTATCCCCCAGTCTCTGATCCAAGAGGCCGGCAGAGTCATGCTGCTCCTTCGATCGCCTGCTACTTCAAGTTGTATCTTCTCTGTATGTCCTTGATGCTTGTTGCCACGGACTCCTGGAAGGACATGTCCATAGCCACACCAATAGGATCATCTATCCCTTCGGCTTGCTGGGACAAGGACGTCAAGATGCGCTAGATCTCTTCACCAAAATCCGCACCTGTCGGTGTTCTGGGAACCACCCAGACTTGCCTACCTGCGGCCCATGACATGGCTCCATTGATGGCCTGGTACGGACCACCTACGACGCCGTCAAGACAAGACCCTCACGAGGGGCCATGCCTCGCGAGGAGAATGACATCAAGACCTCCGGAGGGAGTGGCCTCCCCGGGCTGGCTCCTGAGGAGCGAAGATTTCTATGCAGGCACCCACCTCATGAGGTTAAGGGTAACGCAAGCCATGATGACCAAGGCCAGGCGGGCGCCAGCAGGCGCAGAGGAGCAGGTTTCCTCTTTGGTGCTAAGGAGGCAAGCGCAGGCATAGGGTCCCAAAGAATCAGCCAAAGGTTTCCATTCTCGTACAACAAGACCAAGACCGCCAGGACGGGAGGATGGATGTCATCACCGAGACCACCACAGCGTCACGACCAGAAGCTTTGCAGGCGAAGACCACCTTTCAATAGGATAAGATGTACTAATTGTCCCCCTTCAAAATTGGACACTGTGGGATCCCTTCATGCCTTTGTTTGGGGGAAGAGGACCGAGGCCACTATAAATATAGCTTAGCCACCACCGTAGAAGAAAGGGCTCTCTGTAGATCGAATCCTCACCTCACAAGGTCACACCCACACCAGAGCAGTCCTCATGAGGTTGTTCTTCCCTTGTACTAGTTCATACTCAGCCCCTCGCGAGGCTAATCCACCACAAAGCAGGAGTAGGGTCTTACACCGCAAGGTGTCCTGAACCTTGGTAAACTGCTATGTCCCTCTTCTTTCTTATTCATTGAGCTAGGCCGTGGGGGTGACAAATTGGTTGGCTGGAGAGGCTGAGTTCTTCGCACACGCCTGAGAGTTTGAACCTTTCTTCGGTTAGAGGAGCCCTGAGTCCAACATTTGGCGCGCCTCGTAGGGGCGTGTCGAAGCCTCTCTTCCATCGTTCGTTCCGCCGCCCTTCTGTCGTTCCCGTGGCTGATGCTCGTCGTGTCCGTGCCGAGCACTGGTTTGCTCGTGTCGCTTAGACGACACCTGTGGGAAATGGTACGCCTCGCCGCTCTGCCTCCCTGGTGGCCAACGCCACCACCAACCCTACTACCCGCGAGTAGCAGGACTCGTCGCTGCCACCGTTCACTCGAGAGAATGTGCAGGTTGCGCTGCTCATGGCGCGTGAGCTCCTGCGCTATCGCCCATCCAACGACCTCTATGACGACTGGCTCGCCTGCATCGCTGAGTTCTTCAGCACCACTGGCGAGGCATGTGCACCGTCCCTCTCACTTCGTCCCCCGCTGTCTCTCACGGGCGACGTGGCTCATGACGCGCCTCCTCCTTTGCACGGCTTGGACCGCAAGCCAAGGTGTGAGGCTCCCCAGCGCGACCCACTATGCAGGGCGCTGGTGCGCGATGAAGAAAGCTGCTAGGTGGTGCAGCGGCCCCAAGGAGAAGCGCGCACGCTTCCAGCACTGCCACATCAAGACCATGTGCCGCCGGAGGCGGCAACGTGCGGGCATCAAGATCAGGCTCCCCCTCACTGTCTGGATCCCGTTAGCGCGACAGGTTGCCGTGCGTTCACCCCAGAGTTGTGCTGCATCGTCTGGCCCCGCAAGTTCAAGCCGGATCTGCCTCCACGCTACGATGGCACCCCTGACCCCACTGAGTTTTTCCAGCTCTACGAGCCAAGTATCGAGGTGGCGAACAGCAGCGACAAAGTCATGGCGAATTGGTTTCCCATGGCCCTCAAGGACGGCGCACACTCGTGGCTCCTAAACCTTCTGGTGGGGTCGATCTCCTCCCACGACGACATGCGCGAGCGCTTCATCGCCAACTTCCAGGGCACTAGCGACCGCGCCCCTGCCGCAGGCGACCTGCGGCGCATCAAGCAGCAGCCAAGAGAAACCCTACACAAATACATACAACGGTTCACCATTGTTTGCCTCAAGATCCCTAAGGTGTCGGACAAGGCTATCATTTCGGTGTTCACTGACGGCGTCCAGGACGTCAAGATGAAGGAAGAGCTCGCCATACACGAAGACCTGTGTTCGGCTCTAGAGATGTTCAACATGGCAACCAGGTGTGCAAGGGCAGAGGAAGGTCGCCTCTCCCTCCTTGAGCTCCCGGAGGCCGATCCCGAAGACAAGAAGGCCAAGGCTAAGGACGTGAAGCGCAAGGGCCTTACCGTGCTCACGACTGAACCTGAGATGAAGCGCGGCTGCGACCATGCCGAATCCTCCAAGGGCACCCGCTCGTTCTACGTCTTCCACAATGTTCACAGCCGCAACACAAACGACAGCCAAGAGCTGAGGACCATCCAAACGGGCGCCTTAGCTATCGTCCCGAGCGCAACGACCATGATTGCGGCTGCGGTGGAGGCCGCTGGGACAACCGCGACACCCGCCAGGACTGGCGCGATCAGCCCCGTGAGGACCGCTAGCAGGGCCAGCCTCGCGATGGCCCCCTAGAGGGACCAAGCTCATGAGGACTATCCTCATGGTAACGCCAGCCTCCCTCCACTGTCGCTGCCGCCAAGGACGACCACCGCAAAGATGATGGGGCTGGCGGTTTCCAAGAGCCTCGCACAATTGCCTGCATGCTTGGTGGTGCTCAGGCCACCGCCTCTCATCGCATCTTCAAGCAGTTCGCTCGTGAGATGAACGCGACCCTTCTCAAGATTGGGGCATCGCGTCCCCTCAGGTGGTCCAAGTACGCCGTCACCTTCGACTCTACGAACCCGCTCAAGTGCTTAGTTGCCGCTGGCGCGCTCCCAATGCTCTGCTCACTGACCATCAACAACGTCCTCATCACCAAGACACTCATCGACGGTGGAGCAGGACTCAACGTCCTCTCTCTCGAGATGTTTGAGAGGCTCCAAGTGCCCTACGACCAGCTCCTCCCCACCAAGCCCTTAGCAGGGGTGACCGATGGCTCCACCATTCCCATGGGACAGATTTGTCTCCCTGTCATCGTCGGGTATCTGGCCCTCGCTAAGTTCATGGAAGTGACTCACCACGGGTATAATGTTCTTAAGATGCCAGGAAGCGGCATCACCATCACGGTCGCCTGTGACGAGAAGGATGTGGTGTGCTCCCTCATGCGCGTCTACGAGGCCGCAGCGGTAGAGAACTCAGATGCCGAGGGTGCCATTCGTCCTCTTGAGGCTGTCCCCAAGAAGAAGAAGAAGCAGCTCCTCCTGAAAGGCCCTTAGGAGGTTTGGGCGTCCGACGATCATGCCTCATGCCCCGTGCCCATTGCTAGGGTGCCTTTCCCTCTTGCATAGGAAAGCGCACCCAACGCCCTTATCAGGACAGGCTCGAGGGCTCTCGTCTGGAGGGCCTCTGACCTGACCAGATCACAAGGGAGGCGTTCGGGCACCATGTGGAGGCGTGCTTCAACGTGCGCTTCCATGAGCAAGGCGCAAGGCATGAGGCGCCAGGCGCTCACAAGTTCATCATCAAGGCAATCATAGAGCTTCAAGAGGCGCGAGCCATGCGTGGCGAGCGCAGCCCCGCACCACTCAGTGCAGCTGCCGCCCCCGACATGGGTGGTGAGCTGTGCGTCTGCGTCAACATCCCAGGCCTCAATAGGGCCGCTTCTCAGGAGCTCTTCTGGTCGTCCCGTGTCTGCTAAAATGGGGGATGCCCCTGCAGCTATGTCCGCATACTGTTCGGCCTGCTGAACATGGCTACCACGCACCAGCGCTACATGTAGGGCATCCTGGCAGCTCACGAGACCAGGTGCCAGGCAATCGTAACGGAGGAGGTGCCAGAACCTTCGGAGCCCCCCGAGACTCAGGAGCCGGACGACTCATGAGGAACGACCTCTTCAGCGCGCATCTTTAGCTACCCCAACACTTCTTCGACAATGGTGCCAGGTGACTTTTTGGTTTGTTCAGTTGAGCGTGCCCCTCGGGCTGCATCATCCTCAAGTTGTTAGCGCCAGCCCCTACAGCCTGTATCATTTTGCACATGTATCAGGACTGGTATAGCCTCTTATGAATTTCCTAAGATATTACAACCTCCATGCCCGGTGCTTCGTCAACATGAACGTTGTGTGTCCTCACGAGCCCGCCCACGACCACCTCATGATTAAGGACTGGCACGGCGTCTGTGCTCGGGTCCGTCCCTGTAGCATCGCTAAATCCAAGTGGCCGAGCTCTGTCTCGCAGGCCAGCTCCCCACGTCACCTCCCGTGGTCCTTAGTGCCTTGTTCTCGCATGAGCAAATCGCGTGTGGATAAGTCATGGCGCGCAACCCGGTGCCTCACTGCCGCAGGAGCCGTGTGCTGGTTGTCATTCTTTAAGATAATTGCATGAGAAGACTGGGCACGGTGTTTGTGCTCGGGTCCGTCCCTGCAGTGTCGAGAAATCAACCGGCTGAGCTCTGTCTGGCGGGCCGGCCCTGTTCACGTCACCTCCTGGGGTTGTTGGTGCTTGGCCTTCTCATGCGAAGTCCTCCAGAGATTGACTTGGCGCAGGTGTCATGGGAAACCATGGCCACCTATGGGTCCATGATCCCCTTGTGGTTCGACAAGGGGGATGAGCATGTTGCACAAAGAGCGGAGAGCATTGCGCGGCATGACAGAGATCACACGGGCGATTTTCCCAGGTTCAGGCCGTGCCGAGGCATAAAACCCTACGCCTGCTTTGGTGGATTGTTGGTGGACTGTGGTCAAAATGCGGTGCTCTAGCCCGGAAGGGTTGCCTCAGGGCGAGAGTAGATACGCACGTATGAGTGTACAAGGGTCCAAATCCTTTCTATGGTTGCCAAGGGCCTCCTTTTATAGATGAAGGGGTCACCACAGTGGCAAATTAGTCATTGTGTACTGATTATATAGCAAATAGTGCTATCATACCTAACTCCAAAGACATGGCAGAGCACATTAAATGCGCTGCTTAGTGTCACATCATGTCCTGTCCGGCAAGCCTTGCCTTGTTGCTCAGCCACCTTCTCTCCTATCTGCAAGACACATCACTAGACGGGTGTCATTTGGAGGTAATTTTCATAGGAAGTGACTACCATGTGGCAAGAAACAGCCACTTAGTCACTTGGGCGCTTGACACGCACCGATCGATGACTTGCGTCGCTGTGAGGTGGTGCGGTGGAGCCTTGGCGGGGTAGCTTGCCTTCGTAGGGGCCGGCAAGCCTGCCGGCTCGGTCTTTGAGGCTTGCTTCCGGGGTAACCTTGACCTTGCCAGGCTCGCCTGCCCGGCAAGGCAGGTCTTCCCTTAGCGGTGTCTTACTCCTTTAGCTTGACTTGGTCTTCTTGATATGCACTCTGATTTTTCAAAGAGTTGACCTCTTGTGCTTGGTCTGGTCTTGGATGTTGTAATCTTGATCTTAAGCCTGTGCACGGTCTGGGCAACAGACCTGGGGTTTGTTGCACCAACAGGAGCCCCCGGTCCTAGCCCAAACACGCTGCCGAGCGTCGCTGGGAGAGGCCCTAACTAGTGCACAGGAGAGAGGGGAGTAGCTGCTTGTCCTTTGAGATCTTTTTTGCTTCTTCATTAACCTGAGCTCAGTTCAGTTTTCAGTTCTCCCATGCTTCGTGTAACGCCAACTACCAAGAGGAAGATAATGGACCACGATTTGCAAAGTACCCATGTCCCACGTTCACGGGGTGGTAACTACCACCCCACTATCCTTCCCACTCCAAGCGCTTCCGCCATGTGTATCGCATGCATTGTGCAAGGTTGGTGGAAGATGTGGAGGGCGCGGGAATGAGTGCCATGGCAAAAAGCCAGGCGTCATGGATTAGTGTAGGGGGTTGGTGTAGGCGTTCTGGGAATGGGGGTACCCAGACATGCCTGCCTCCGGCCCATGGCGTGGCTCACCAACGGCCTGGTATGGCCCACCTTCAGCATCGACAACTCAAGACCCTCGTGAGGGGCCATGCCTCATGAGGCAGACGACATCAAGACCTCCGCGAGGAGTAGCCTTCCCAGGCTGGCTCCTGAGGAGCAGAGATTCCTATGCAAGCCTCACCTCGCAAGGTTCGGATGACGTGAGCCATGATGACCAAGGCCAGGCGGGTGCCAGCAGGAGCAGTGTACCAGTTTCCTCTTTGGTGCTAAGGAGGCTAGCATAGACTCAGAGTCCCGAGGAATCAGCCAAAGGTTTCCATTCTAGGGCAACAAGACCAAGACCGCCAGGATGGCAGGACGGAGGTCATCGCGGAGCCCATCACAGTGTCACGACCAGAGGCTTTAGCAGGCGGAGACCACTTTGGTCAGGATTGCATGTACTAGTTGTCTCCCTTTGAATTTGGCCGTTGTGGGAACCCTTCCCACCTTCATTTTAGGAAGAGGACCAAGGCCACTATAAATAGGGCCTAGGCACCACCATAGAGGGGGATCCGTACCCGAACACGAGAGATCATCCTCTCCCCCGCCAGCTCACTTGAGCACAAGAACACGCTATTCCTGAGGTTGTTCTCCCACTGTACTTGTTCATCCTCAGCCCCTCGAGGCCAATCCACCCCAAAGCAGGAGTAGGGTTTTACACCACAAGGTGGCCCGAACCTGGGTAAACTGCTGTGTCTTGTTTACTTCCTTTTCATCCAGCTAGGCCGTGATATTGGCGAGTGGGCAGACTGGGGACGTTGAGTTCTTCGCACGCACCCCAGAGTTCGAACCTCTCAAGGGTTTAGGGAACCCGAAATCCGACATTTGGCGCACCAGGTAGGGGTGTGTCGGAGCCTCTCTTCCTCCAGTCAATTCCCCACCATTTCGCTGTCCCCATGGCTGATGCTCGTCGAGTTCGTGCTGAGCGTCGGGCCACCCTCGCCGCCCGCATTGCCCGGACGACACCCGGTGGTGATGGTGCTCCCCGCCGTTCCCTGTCGCCCGCGGCCAACGCTGCCACCGGTCCCGCAGCCCACGAGCATCAGGCTTCATCGATGCCACCCTCCGTGCGGCGTGATGGATGCTCCGCCACTCCATTGCTGGCCCCGACGGCCGCTTCATCGTCTCATGCTCGTCGTAGGCCGGCGAACACGCAGGTCGTGCTGCTTATGGCACGGGAGCTCCTGCGCTACCGCCCCATCAACAACATCTATGAGGACTGGCTGGACCGCATCGCCAAGCTCGTCAGTGCCGCCGGAGAGTCTCCTGCACCATATCGCTCGCTGCCTCACCCACCGCCTGCCGCGGGTGACGTGGCTCATGGAGCACCTCCTCCACCTCCCAGGCATGACGCCATCATCGAGCCAAGGCGCGAGGCTCCACGGCGCAACCCGCCGCCCAAGGCACCGACACGCAACGAGGAAAACTGCCAAGTGGTGTAACGGCCGCAAGGAGAGGCACGTGCGCTCTTAGCACCGCCACGTTAAGACCGCGCGCTGCCTGCGGTGATGGCGCGCGAGCGCCAAGATCATGCTCCACCACCACGACGGGCTCCCATGACCACGGCTGGATGCCGCATGTTTACCCCGGAGCTGCGTAGGGTCGTCTGGACAGGGAAGTTCAAGCCTGACCTGCCCCCACGCTACGACGGCACCCCCGACCCTACTAAGTTCCTACAGCTCTACGAGCTGAGCATCGAGGCGGCCAACGGCGATGCGAAGGTTATGGCGAATTGGTTTCACATGGCCCTCAAAGACAGCGCGGGCTCGTGGCTCCCGAACCTCCCCGCAGGATCGATCTCCTCCTGGGATGAGATGCGAGAGCGTTTCATCGCCAACTTCCAGGGCAATCGCAACCTCCCGCCGGCTGCGGGTGACCTACGACGCATCAAGCAGCAGCCAGGAGAAACCTTGCGGAAATACATCCAGCGCTTCAACAGTGTTTGCCTCAAGATCCCCAAGGTGTCGGACGAGGCCATCATCTCAGCGTTCACTGATGGCGTCCGCGATGTCAAGATGAAGGAGGAGCTCGCCATACACGAGAACCTGTGCAAGGCTCTAGAGATGTTCAATATAGCAACCAAGTGTGCGAGAGATGAGGAGGGACACCTCTCCCTCCTCGAGCTCCCCGAGGATGACCTAGAAGACAAGAAGGCCATGGCCAAGGACGTGAAGCGCAAGGGGTCGGACATACTTGCGGCCGAACCAGAGATGAAGCGTGGCTGCGACCACCCAGAGTCATCCAAGGGCAGCCGCCCATTCTGCGTATTCCACAACGTGCACAGCCACAGCACGAACGACTGCCAGGAGCTTAGGGCCATCTATGAAGGGCGCCTCCATCATCGCCCTGAGCGCAACGATTGAGGCTACGACCGCAGAGGTGGCCGTGTCAGAGGACGCTGGGACGGTCACGACCCCCGCCAGGAATGGCGCGACCAGCGTCGTGAGGACCGCTGGTAGGGCCTGCCTGATGAGGATGCCTGGAGAAATCAGCCTAGTGAGGACCGTCCTCAGGGCAATGCTGGCCTTCCCCTGCTGCCGCCACCACCAAGAAGGAACGACGACCATCACTAGGATGAGGGGCCTGGGGGCTTCCAGGAGCCTCGTGCCGTTGCTTGCATTCTTGGCAGTGCTCAAGCCCCAGCCTCCCATCGTATCTTCAAGCAGTTCGTGCGTGAGGTGAATGCGTCCCTCCCCAAGCTCGAGGCAACACGACCACTCAGGTGGTCCAAGTACACCATCACCTTCAGCTCTTCCGACCAGCTCAAGTGTTTGAGCTTGGGGAGGGCCGCATTCACCTCACCTACCATCTACTCATTTTCTGAGAGAGATCCACCTACCCATGTGTTGAGACCACGACATTCCAATCCAACCACAAGAATCTTGATCTCTAGCCTTCCCCAAGTTTATTTCCACTGAAATCATGTTTCCACCATAGCCAAATCTGTGTGAGAGAGTTGAGTGTTGGGGAGACTATTATTTGAAGCACAAGAGCAAGGAGTTCATCATCATCACACCATCTATTACCTTTTGGAGAGTGGTGCCTCCTAGATTTGTTAGGTGTCACTTGGGAGCCTCCGATAAGATTGTGGAGTTGAACCAAGGAGTTTCTAAGGGTAAGGAGATCGCCTACTTCGTGAAGATCTATCCAAGTGAGGCAAGTCCTTCGCGGGCAATGGCCATGGTGGGATAGACAAGGTTGCTTCTTCGTGGACCCTTCGTGGGTGGAGCCCTCTGTGGACTCGCGCAACCGTTACCCTTCGTGGGTTGAAGTCTCCACCAACGTGGATGTACGATAGCACCACCTATCTGAACCATGCCAAAAATCTCTATATCTCCTATTGCGCTTGCACACTCCAATCCCATCCCTTTACTCTCTTGCAAATTGCATGCTTTACTTTCCGCTGCTCATATGCTCTTGCCATGCTTTCTTGAAATGTATTGTGAATGCTTAAACTTGTGCTAAAACTCCACCTCAACTTGAAGAATTTAAAAACTGCTACTATCGCTTATTGAGGGCCTAATCCCCCATCTAGACACCTCTTCTCGATCCTTTCAATTGGTATCAGAGCTTTGGTCTCCGTTGCTTTGGTTTAATCACCATTGGAGGAAGATGGATGAGTCTACGATTGGGAGTTTAGATGTAGAGAGCCTATGCTTGATGGAGAGTTCTTTAGTGCTTGGAAAAATGAGATGCTTGAGATTTTCAATGAATATCACTTGAAGAACTATATTACTAGCCCTTGTGTGCCCCTTGTTGATCCATTGCATCCTACCCCCGATGAGTCTCTTGACATGATACGCAATCTTAGAACCATTAATCTTATCATTAGAGGATTGCCTAGAAATTTGATTGTATGTCTGCCTACTCTTGAATGTGCTTACACCATACGGAGATACCTTGAGGAACGTTTTCCAAACTATTCCTTGGAAAATCTAGATGAAATTCTTCAAAAGTCCATAGCTTTTCATAAAATGAATCCTAGTGACCCTAAATTTGATACTTTTGAGCTTCGTGACCTTATGTGTGCCAAAGGAGATGTTGAAATTATTAGTAGCATCATCTCTCAAGTCATTAGAATTCATAAAGATGAACATTGCCATGGTCATACATCTAATGAATCACTCTCTCTAGGTGATGATCAATCACAAGACGATGTTGAACATGGATACTATGATGAGGATGATGATAGTGACTTTGATCTTGACGAGTCTATGAGACACTTTGGTCTTATGGCTAACCTTCGCTGCTACATGGCTGGAGGAAAGGAATGGGTTCTTGATAGTGGATGTACCAATCACATGACTGGAGACAAGGATATGTTTCGTGAGCTTGTTGAAAATAGCGGCTCTCGAAACTATGTCACTTTTGGTGATAACTCAAAGGGTAAGTTGGTTGGTGTGATAGCCTAGGTTATTAGGGATGATAGACTACTCATATCAATAAGGAATTCCTTCTTTTCCGGGAGCCCATTCGGACAGAACTCCAAAGTTAAGCATGCTCATCTTGGAGTAGTTTCAGGATGGGTGACCGACCAGGAAGTTGCTCCGGGGTGCGCATGAGTGAGGACAAAGTGAGCAGAAAAGACTAGTATTGATCTGTGGGGCCAGTCTAGATCCTGCCAGGAGTAACGACCACCGGCGGGTGTGTCCGGGGCGTTACAAGTTGGTATCAGAGCCGACCCTCGCGGTTACACGGATGTTTGCGGACAGGTGCGCGGTCATGTTGTTCATGACGTTTGTGACCCGTCATGGCACACAGCATGGCACATGTACCAGACTGGATTCACAGACGTATGTGCCAAGAGGGAACGTTCATGTGGCCCAATGAGGACGTCGGTTCCTCTAAGTTGGGGTGTACGTGATAGCCTGGCTTATTAGGGATGATAGACTACTCATATCAATAAGGAATTCCTTCTTTTCCGGGAGCCCATTCGGATAGAACTCCAAAATTAAGCGTGCTCAGCTTGGAGTAGTTTCAGGGTGGGTGACCGACCGAGAAGTTCCTCCCGCGTGCGCACGAGTGAGGACAAAGTGAGCAGAAAAGACTAGTATTGATCTGTGGGGCCATTCTAGATCCTGCCAGGAGTAACGACCACCGGGGTTGTGTCCGGGGCGTTACAATTGGCCTTGGTAAGGTGGCCATCTCACATGACAACTCCATCCAAAATGTTATGCTCATTGAATCTCTTGGCTATAATTTACTTTTCGTATCTAGACTAGACGATTTCGGTTTCAATGTCTTATTTACTGAAGTAGATTGCCAAGTGTTTCGAAGAGATAATCATAAGATGCTCTTTTCCGGTATACTTAGAGGTGATCTATACATTGTTGATTTCACTAAAAAGGCTCAACCTAGAACTTTCTTAATTGCTAAATCTTCTAAAGGTTGGTTGTGGCATATAAGGTTAGGTCATGTGGGCATGCGAAATCTTGATAAGCTTATTAAAGGTGATTATATCCTTGGTGTTAAAGATAATATATTTGACAAGGAAAGACTTTGCAGTGCTTGTTAAGCTGGAAAACAGGCTGGAGGAAGTCATCCCGTGAAAAACATCATGACCACGAGAAGACCGCTCGACCTACTTCAAATGGATCTTTTTGGTCCCAATGCCTACAAGAGTCTCGGTGGTAACTCGTTTGATTTAGTCATTGTTGATGATTTATCAAGATTTACGTGGGTGTTCTTTCTTGATGATAAATCATAGGTCCAAAAGATCTTCAAGAACTTCGCTAGGAAGGCCCAAAATCAATTTGAAGTGAAGATCAAGAAGGTTCGCAGCGACAATGAAACGGAGTTCAAGAACGCCAATGTGGATACCTTTCTTGACGAAGAAGGGATTTCACATGAGTTCTCGGCTACGTACACACCTCAACAAAATGGAATTGTTGAGAGGAAGAACCGGACACTTATTGAGATGGCAAGAACGATGCTTGATGAATATAAGACGTCAAAACACTTTTGGGCGGAAGAAGTTGAGACAGCTTGTCATGCAACAAATCGACTATATCTTCAGAAGCTTCTTGGCAAGACACCATATGAGCTTCTCACCGGTATCAAACCCCAAGTTGGATACTTTTGAGTATTTGGCTAAAGTACTACATTCTTGATAAGCATCATCATTTGAAATTTGCTCCTAAATCTCATGAAGGTTTCTTACTCGGTTATGGCTCAAACTCTCACACTTACCATGTCTACAACAATTTCACCAAAAAGGTTGAAGAGACGGTAGATGTGAAGTTTGACGAATCTAATGGCTCGCAAGTACAGCAATTGCCAATTGATGTAGGAGGTAAAGATCCCTCGGAAGCAATTCAAGACTTGCCTATTGGCAAGATTCACCCAACGGAGGTGAAGGAGAGTACCTCGTCCGTTCAAGTGGAAGCCAATACTATTAAAAGGGGATGAGGTGTTGCTTAATGGTCTACTTGCTCAAAGTGCTTAGTTATATACTCCAAAACCCTCAATCAATTTCTCATGTCCTAATATGTCCAAAACCTAAAGTCAAACTCGGCCCCACGGATTTGATCTATCCGGCGCCACTGAGTTCCTTGACATAGCCACTGCCAGAAACCCTAATTAGTTTGGTCTCACCGCTCGAGATCTTGGTATCATCAAGATGGCCCTGTAAATTCTCTATTGCATGTTGCAATTATTTTGGTCTCACTGAAATAAGCAATCGGTCTCACCGTGTTTGCCTGACCAACTCTCTGTTTGCTCATTGCTGAAATTGGTCCCACCGATTTCACGCAATCGATCACACCGAGATGTGGTTTTGCCATAACCCTAGCACATCGGTCCCACCGAGTTGATCATGTCGGTCCCATCGAGAATCCTAACGTTCACATTTTGAACTGAATCGGTCTCACCGAGTTCACCTATCCGGTCTGACCGAGTTGGGTAAAATGTGTGTAACTACTAGATTTTGTGTGGAGGCTATATATACCCCTCCACGCCCTTCTCTATTCAAGAGAGAGCCATTAGAACATGCCAACACTTCCACTACTCATTTTCTGAGAGAGAACCACCTACTCATGCATTGAGACCAAGACATTCCAATCCAACCACAAGAATCTTGATCTCTAGCCTTCCCCAAGTTGCTTTCCACTCAAATCATCTTTCCACCATAGCCAAATTTGTGAGAGAGAGATGAGTGTTGGGGAGACTATCATTTGAAGCACAAGAGCAAGGAGTTCATCATCATCACACCATATATTACATTTTAGAGAGTGGTGTCTCCTAGATTGGTTAGCTGTCACTTGGGAGCCTCCAACAAGATTGTGGAGTTGAACCAAGGAGTTTGTAAGGGCAAGGAGATCGCCTACTTCGTGAAGATCCACCCAAGTGAGGCAAGTATTTCATGGGCGATGGCCATGGTGGGATAGACAAGGTTACTTCTTCGTGGACCGTTCGTGGGTGGAGCCCTCCGTGGACTCACGCAACCGTTACCTTTCGTGAGTTCAAGTCTCCACCAACATGGACGTACGATAGCACCACCTATCAGAACCATGCCAAAAATCTCCAGGTCTCCAATTGCGTTTGCACACTCCAATCCCATGCCTTTACTTTCTTACAAATTGCATGCTTTACTTTCCGCTGCTCATATACTCTTGCCATGCTTGCTTAAAATGTATTATGAATGATTAAACTTGTGCTAAAACTCCACCTCAATTTGAAGAATTTAAAAACTCCTACTTTTGCTTGTTGAGGGTCTAATCGCCCCCTCTCGAAACCTCCTCTCGATCCTTTCATGCTCCAGCAGCCTTCCAGCTAGGCCCCTGCAGGCTTCCTCGCGGGTTGTAGCTTCGTTCGCCCTGCTGCGTCCTGCTGGCCCTGGTGGTGGCGGTTGACGGGTCCCCCGCCGATCTCTTCACCATCACCTTCGCCCGCGCCTTCCTGGTCTTGTCTGGCTACCTTTCCTGGAGCCCAACAGGGTCAGGCCGGGCTTCTTCCTAGGCGCCCCTTTTTCCCTCTTCACCTTCTTCCGCAGTGCCTAGGAGGAGAGGGACAAGAAAAGGCATCATGGGGCACTTATCTTTTTCTATCTAAAATGTGTAGGCACTTGCCAAACTTTAGGTCAAATTATGTAATCTCTTTTATCCATGTTTATGTTATGTAAGGTATGTACTTGTTGATCAACATAATAATGAAAAAGATAAACCTTGCCGGCACTACAAAACAACCACTTCCATGATGATACGTGTTTGTCACAGTAGGTCACGTTTTCTGTATGCATGTACATCCATGACGATTTTATGACAGAATCAAGATAGTCACACATGTGCTGTCGTAGAAGTGTTCCATGACATTACCAAAATTATCATCACAGAAGTGTCCACTTCCATGATGATAAATCACGCGTCATAGAAGTGCTTTCGTCAAGGGTAACCGACACGTGGCATCCACCGTAACGGGTCACCGTTAAGCTATCGGGTTCCGGTTTGAATCCGATAACCCATTAACAACTCGGACCAATGGCGATTTTCCACGTGTAAAATTCTCATTCGCCGATGATGCACGTGTCGGCTCAGCGTTGGGATAGAAGTCAACCGTCCATTTGACAAGAATCGCCAATGAAACGTTGACACGTGGGACAGCCCAATAGAGGCCCATATAGGTTTTAAAGCTAGCCGAGGAACAGGCCCATGAGATTACGCTAGATCTAATGGGCCGGCCCATTAACAACCTAACATTTGTTGGACCAAATTATAGCCCACATGAAATACGGGCTGTTAAATGATTACAATATTCTGGGCCAGTTTACGACCCATATCAGATCCGGCCCGTTAATAGCGTGCAATAGTTTGGGCCAAATTACGGTCCATACCTGATCCGGCCCGTTAACTGACTTTCATTTCTTGGGCCAAATTACGGCCCATAACAGATACGGCCCTTTAATAGCTACTGTGCCATTGGGGGCATGATTTGCCCTTCAGCCTCTTAATGGCCTGTTTAACAGTTCGACCCGATATTAGTTTCGACCTGTCAGCGGCCCTGTCTACATATGGGCCTCTTTCGGCTCGGTTTCACTTTCGGCCATTTAAAGGCCCGAGTTGCACCTGGGGCTAATTTTGGTCTGTAGTTACTTTCGGCCTCTTAACGGCCCATAGTATTCGTGGATACATTCTAGCCCAAACTGCCTATCGGCCCGTTAAAGGACCTTGAGAGTGTTGGGCCTAATTTTGGCCCGTTATACATCTGGCCTGCTTCCCGCCCGTCATGTAGCTGAATCAGCCAAGGCCCAAAAACATTTCAGCCTGTTAATAGCCCGTCACCCGAATGGGCCACCAATGGGCGGATTTATATTACAGCACGCTGTCGGCCCATGATTTGTTCGACACAATTAAGGATGAATCTAGTTTTCAACCTATTAAAAGCCTATTTAATTTTTTGGCCCAATTAAGGCAAGCGGTTTACTGGGCCTTTTAAAGGCCTGAAACTAATAGTGGGCCAGGTTAAGACTAGACCTAACTAATGGCCCAAGATGATTGTAGGCCCACGGTTCAGCCCGTAGTAGCGATTGGCGATCGACCAGTTTTAGTACATAAATTATTATTTTATAAAACTAACTATTGTCTCATTGTGCACCAATCGAAGATTACAACCTTTTCTCACAGCAACGACAACATAAACAGCAAATAAATTACAACACCGTGACGAGGTATAAACCTAGACTATACAACAAGGAAATTACATCATATTACATTCCCTGGGCATCAAAGTTTGCCGCCAGTGATAATAAAGGGCAACCAGACAATAGATTCCATAAACTGGTAGGTCACCACCAATGGAAGTAAACATGCCGAAAAAATAATAGACAGAACCACAACACTTTAACACAGTTCATGAAAGGTTAGCCCGACCCAGGAGCTGCATCGCAAGCAGCTTAGCAACCTGATGAGACTGCACTTCTTTGACGCTTATATCCACCACTTAAGCTGCATAGCATCAATAGACGTCATGTACTTATGGTTAATCTTGCATAGAGATTGGAGTTCCAGTCAAATTTGAGTGGAAGCATGTCTTTATGCTTGAATTTCAGACTGAGGAAGTTGAACAGATTTTGGCGGCGACTTCATCGAGCTTGTGTCACTGAGTAAGTTCCACACTACATCAAGATATGACTTTGTGGTTGTATCCCTACCCTCAAGATGTGTTGCCTTCTTCTCTGGAATATATGTTAGAGGGAGAAACAATGGGTTCATCTTACTATCGTTGTGGCAGTTGTTCCAAGCATCAGTGTTGTCACCCTGAAAGAGAAACAAGTAGGTAGATAAAAGGTTTTGCACGTATAAGCATCAACACTGTCAATTCATCTCATTTCTTTGTCAAAAATAGACACAATTTAAAATAGCATTAACATAATTGGCCTTGTTCATAGTTAAGACGGCAGGAATTGGCATTTTGCAGGAGCGGCCAGCTTCACCAGACCATTGGCTTACAGATCAAGCACACAAGCATACATGTAGTTTTAAACAACGTATAAGCAGGAATGGTGAGTGTACTATAAATTTATACCATTTCAAATTGGTAAATAAAGAGACACAATTCAAATAACATTAATATAATATGGCATTGTTCATAGTCGAGACATAGCAGGATATGTGACAGTGTCCTGGACTAGGGGGTACTCACCACGTCATCTCCCGATCTGTTAGATTGGGCCGAGGACCCCCATGGCCGTATACTCATGGGCCAGTTCGGACAGCTGCCGCATACATGGAAGATTCCACAAGACTTGGCGATCAAGACAAGGACTCCTCCCCACCGGCGTATTCGGCTAGGACTCTTGTTATCCTAGGCCTCTGGTGCATTATATAAACCGAGGCCAGGCTAGTCGATAGAAGGAGACAGAAAATCATACCATAGGCTAGCTTCTAGGTTTAGCCTCTCTGATCTCCTGGTAGATCAACTCTTGTAATACCCATATCATCAAGAATAAATCAAGCAGGACGTATGGTTTTACCACCATCAAGAGGGCCCGAACCTGGGTAAAACATCGTGTCCCCTGCCTCCTGTTACCATCCGCCTTAGACGCAAAGTTCGGGACCCCCTACCCGAGATCCTCCAGTTTTGACACCGACATTGGTGCTTTCATTGAGAGTTCCGCTGTGTGATCGGCAAAATGATCGATGGCTCGTCTGCAGGTCAACTGCGATGCCGGCATCTTCGTCGCCGGCTTGACTGGTCACCTTGGCTCGACCGAGGACCGTGCTCCATCTCCGATCATCATGTTCGAATGAGGGCCTTCATCAACATCAACTCCGACCTATTTTAAGATCATGGAGGAATCATCCATGGAGCTCGGGGGCTTAACGTCATAGCCCTTGGGCGACCATGCTGTTTTCCCGAACAACAAAACTTGTATCTGCTGCCACCACCTCTTAGAGCATCGCTTTGACGATCCCTTTGGTGGAATTATGCGGAATTGAGTCTACAACATCCATGCAAAATTAGGTCGAGTTCCGATGGAGGAATCTCCGACAATCTACGATATACCGGAGCCCTGTCAAATCTGGACGGGAATCTGGACGAGTTTAGGGCGTGATCTCTAGAGCCTACCTCGGAGGTCCTTTGGAAGATCCAACCGTTCATCTACTGCGGAATTCCATATCTACCACCCCTCCAAGTTTCAGCTCGATCCGACGGTTCAAACTCCGGGAACCTTCCGATGAGTGGATCAATTTTCGCATCCGTTTTCTGCGCGAATACGGATCCGACCCGAATTCATGTTTCTTTATGAACGTGACATTGGACAACCTTTTTAGAGGAATTCTCTTCTAGGGTATTGTGTGTTGTTTTTAAACACGTGCCCGTAAAATTTTAAGCCTCCCCTGAGGTCGCCTTCATCATCATGCTGGTGTCAAACCAGTCCGGCGATATTGCTCCAAGACTGCCGACCTGCGCTAGACACATCGTAACTTTGTTGAGCCGAGCTCAACTTCTTCGGATCATCATCTCGGCAAGCTGAACAAGAGTCCGGCATCGCGAAGGATAAATCATCACCAACATCGCTGCCCCACGGATTACACGGAGCGGGCATACCGGCATCGCCGCATGGTCACTTCATCAAGCCGGCATCGACCACATCACGACTTGCATCGGCAGGGCCGCACTATTGCTTCTTCAAGCTAGTGTCCATCACACCAACCTACTTCGACTCATCGGCTGACATCGAGGCTTCGACATCTCGGCTGGACCAGGGGCTTCGCCATATCTTCATCAACCTACTCCGGAGACTTCGGCGTCACTAGCCGACCAGCTCCGTCACGTTAGCTGGACCGAGGGCTTTGCCTCGGTGAGCCAACCTTTGCCAGCATCGCCATACCGTCGCTTTATCACCCATCAGGCAATGGGTGTGTGGATCGAGTCCCAATTTTGGGAATCACCTTTCTTCGGATTGCTACAACAAATAAACCAGGTGCTATTAATCGTAGTATTTTTTGCTTGTTTGGGTTTATTTTTCCCAAAGAATTATTACTCTGGTTTGTCCATCATCTGTACACAGGTCTATCAAATGATGGCCGCATTAACGACGGTCACGTGGTGGTTCGGTCAGTTTCCGTACATAGTCCGGCGAACGCTGCATCCGGAACTCGGGGCGACCTATGAATTTAGGCTTTGCCACGCCTTTACCGCATCACGCCAACACCCTGCATCGACATTGACTTCGGCGCCAGGCCATATTTCTTTTATTACTCACTTTGCATAAATTATTTATTATGCAACGATTTTTTTTAATTATTATTATTACTATTATCTCCGGTTTGCACTATTTTTTGATCATAGGAAAATGATCCGGGGACTTCATCGTCACTCTGTCGGTCTGCATTGACCATGCTATGTCAGCACTTCAGTGTGTCGAGCTCTCCGCAAGGCCACCTTGGGACCGGATTGGGGGATGGAACCTTGTCCCGCATCAAGCTCGGACCGCGTCGTCAATACCGAACACATTAACCAGCTAAGTTGCCTTCATGCTCCAAGTTTTAAATTTTTAACTTGTGTTTGGTTCGACTAAGCATTATACTTTTTTGGAAAAAAGTTGCTTCTAAAAAATTTCCTTGTCCAAACTTTGTTTGTGACACACATATTCAAATACCCCGTTTACTTGGGGGCTTCCTTTATGAAGGTTTTCCTCTTGCATATGATTATACTTGTACGGCTTCGTTCCTTGTTCGTGTATTACGCCATAATATGCACCATATTGACTTACGTGATTTGCAAGCTGGGTTGCCTAGCTCCTGTGCTTACCCCTACATTCCCGATTGTTTGGCTAGGGAGTAAAGGGAGCACCTCTGCGATTGTCACGACCGGGTCCTCCAGGCTCTGACCTCAGACTGGGTGAAGCCGAAAGCTAGCGCTCTTATTGTTTTTAATCATGGTCGGCACACAACGGAACTCATGAGTACAAAAAATCTATTGCACAAGTCTCATAGCAATAATGAGCACCGAAGAAAGGTATCGGTGGGGGTACTATTTTCTTCGAAGATGCTTCTACACTTCGTCTGTAATATAGCATAAGTTCCCTGAGCGCGCTTTGTCTGTTACAGCCTTATGGCCCGGTTGCCTGGTTATCGAAAACACTATTGATATTCTCGACAGGTGGAGTACATAACACTTTTCGGTCCTTGACCGAAGAGGGAGAAGTCGACGGTCAGTTAAGACGCATTTAAAGTTCGATTGAACAAAGATATGATATAAGTACTTCGGCACATACAATCATTATACATAAAATTCTTTTACCCATGTCACTTGGGGGCTCTTAAAATTTATATGAGCTATTTTATAGTAAATGTGTTTTCTTCTTGGTCGTTGCAAAGTCTTTTTCTATCGCTCCTTTTTCGACGTGAGTGTGTGGTCAATAGCCAGATAACCCATTTTCTCTCTAGTGACCGCTCGAGTTTAGTTCGCTAAACTGGTCTAACGAGAAGCACTCCGCCTTCGGGATAGGAGGCTGCAGCCGTAGGCTGACCCGCTTGAAGTCTTGAGATCGGATGTGTAATATTAATGCACGACAGAAGCACAAATTTTCCCCAATTTTCGGATTGGCACTGAACACTTGATCTTGTTCGGACGTCAAGTTTTTACTGACGTTTTTTTGGTTTTCCAAGCTTATGGCACTTTTAAACTATTTGTGTGTTTCCAGCACAAGTCTCACAATGCAATGCCGGACACCTTTATAGATTTGGCAAAAACATTCTCGGATCTCACTATATATGCATTTGTTTCGAATTGTGTCTTCGGTCAATAGTTGGGTTGCCCGGCTCCTGCGCTTGCCTCCTACGTTCCGCTTTGTTCGGCTAGGTGTGCAAAGGGAGAACCACTGCGATTGTGCTTCCAGCTCACATGGTTAAGCACCTCAGTGGAGAAAGCCGAAAACTGACTGTCACAATAATCGTAAACTGGCCAGCAATCCGATGATGGTGTTAAATGACTGGCCATTCATAACATTGGCCGAAGTGTTTACGGCTTGACCTCGACTGTCGCCAAACACTACCGGGGGCTAGTAACTGGCCTCGCAAACTAAATCCTCAATATTTTGCTCTTACATTAGAGCTGAGGTTTCATGATCATGCTCAGCATGACAACCCAAAGAAAGGAACCGATAGCGCGATTATTTTCTTTGGAAGACATTTATTATGTTAAACAGTGATATAACATATCTCTCTGCATACCTTTGTTTATAAAACCGTATGGCCAGATTGCCTTGTTTGTCGTAAATCTTTGCCCTCATAAAGGCTTTATAAAGTAGGACAAACACTTCTCGGCTACTGGTCGAGCAGGTGGAAGCCGATGGTCGGTCAACAAAGTTTTGTACAATGCGGATCCGAGCATTAATGACGTAAAGTACTTGGATACATAGAGTCATTACACATAATTTGTGATTTTCCTATGGATATCGATCCTTAATTCGGCCACCCGTTCCCGCATTAAGGCTTGGGGGCTACTGGGCTTCGGGCTTATTATGTACAAATATTAAAGGGGCACATCGATCCCCTGATCTGGTGTTGCCACCCTACCATTGTCTCGGGGGCTACTGCATTGCATGTCCAATGCAGAAAATTTTATGTGCAATATAGTTTCCGAGGAGATTTTGATCCTCAGGTTGGTCGGCCGCACCCAACCTGAGTCTTGAGGACTGAGCACGCCGCTTTTTGTGTCCCGAAGTATTCTGCCGAGCTAGGACTTGATCTTTAGGCCGATTTTGAAATCAACCTGAGTCTCAACGGCTACTGGGATCAACGGTCTTACGTCATCCTTCAGGTGCATCTCGGGTTTTAGACCGATACACACCTTGAGGGCTACTGGTTGTATATCTCGGTAGAGAATAAATTGCACCAATAAAAATATTGACAAAAAATCGGCCCACAGTCGGGGTGGTGCACCGCCTCGCAAGCAGTCCGGCATAAAGTTTGGGCGCTAGTGGCTGGCTCCATAGAGGGCATTTCCGGCATTAAGCTCGGCTAAACTCCTTCAACTTTTTTGTACCAAGATGATCTATGACATCTTGGATATAGTCTGGCGTTGGAGCTTGGACACAGTCCGGCGTGGGAGCTTGGATACATTTCGGCGTTGGAGCTCGGAAGCAGTCCGGCATTGGTGCTCGGCTGCAAAAGATACCTCGAATGTAGTCCGGCGTTGGAGCTCGGACGCAAGAGGACACTGCCTCCTGGGAACAACTGCAAAACCCGAGGTGTGGCATAAAAATAACAAGGCATTGATAAAGGCCGGAAACTTAAAGGGGCTCCTCGGATACCCGACGTATAAACTTGTCGAATGCATTTCGGCGATCCTCAAGATCGAAGATGAGAAGATTTGTTGAACCAGTTTTCAAGACTGACAACCGAAGATGAAGAATAGTTCGGAAGAATCGAGGAGCGTCCCTAACTTGAAGACCGGTTCAGGGGGCTACTGACGGTGTCCTGGACTAGGGGGTACTCACCACGTCATCTCCCGATCTGTTAGATTGGGCCGAGGACCCCCATGGCCGTATACTCATGGGCTAGTTCGGACAGCTGCCGCATACATGGAAGATTCCACAAGACTTGGCGATCAAGACAAGGACTCCTCCCCACCGGCATATTCGACTAGGACTCTTGTTATCCTAGGCCTCTGGTGCATTATATAAACCGAGGACAGGCTAGTCCATAGAAGGAGACAGACAATCATACCATAGGCTAGCTTCTAGGGTTTAGCTTCTCCGATCTCGTGGTAGATCAACTCTTGTAATACCCATATCATCAAGAATAAATCAAGTAGGACGTAGGGTTTTACCTCCATCAAGAGGGCCAGAACCTGGGTAAAACATCGTGTCCCCTGCCTCCTGTTACCATCCGCCTTAGACGCACAGTTCGGGACTCCCTACCCGAGATCCGCTGGTTTTGACAACGACAATATGACATTGTGCTGTTGTTGGTAGTTTCACCACACCACTGGATTACAGATCAAGAACACAAGCATACACATAGGGCAAAAGAAGATAACTTTCTATGTTTAGTTTAATTTACATGGTACAAATAAGGAAGTAGGTTGTACAACTAAAGACTGAAATTGAGAAGGACAAACTTATGTTTATGTACTTCTTTACAAACTTTGATAAACAATTTGATGCAAACGACAAAAATACAACATTTGCACTGATAGCTATCCAAATATACACAACAAAGTTTGAAGGCTCGAGGAGGACAAACTTACATTAGTAGTGAAGACAGGCTCTATAAAGCCCTTGTCCATATTGATGAGGGGAATTCAAGAAGTTTACCGCACACTCTTCTTCAAGAGCATTGCCTCTACTCTGCATTTTGTTAAGAGTAAATATAGATGTGAAAATATAGGAATAAATGGCGATTATTTAACCTGATATGTAGAGTACAAATGTAAATACAACATACAAGCAAAAGGCACTAACAAGAGCATTGCGGAGCTAAACTTCTTCAATACCATTGGTTTTATTCAATATTCTGGCAAGATTAAATGTAGATATGATGTGTAGAAAATGGGCGGCAAGGGAAAATAAGCTGCAAAGTGTACATGAAGAATTAGCTGATAAATATAAGTACAATGATGACGGACAACATATATTTACAAGAACAATGCAAAACTAAATTTTCTTCATAAGCATTGGGTTTATTCTACATTAATATAGATATGATAATTTGGAGGTGACAGTGGATAAGAAAGCTATAATGCACAATGATGTCACATAATCCACCAAGTATGAATGTAAGGACAATGATATGACAATAGGTACTCACAAGAGCAAGGCAGCGACCAACATAGTTGTGATATCCTAGATTTTGTGGCACTGGTTCTGATGTAGGGTGGAACCCTAAGTGGAGATCTTTCACGAATTAGAGGGGGCATCCCCAAGAACAAGATGAAAACAAGAGGGAACACACTCAATTGACTAGATCCAATCGCACATATGCTAGATCCAATCACACAAAGAGTGATACAATGATTCAAAGACAACAAAGGAAAGATACAAGATGCTAGTTCATCCCAATCCTTTGAGGAATGAGGTCTTGGTGATCCTATGATGGGGATCTATCCACTAGGGATCTTCTCCATAGGAGGTCTTGATCTCCAAGGGAGAGGTCTCTCTCTCTCTCTCAATAGGAGGAGTGGTACAAGGAGCAAAGCTCACATAGATCATGTCATATCCTTTGCTAACCCTAACAAATGGTCTAGGTATGGAATATATAGGTGGCTGGAGGTGAGGGACGAGGTGGATGAAGAGGAGGCCCAAACAGCAATCACAGCCGTCCATCCTGTAGGGCCCGTGCGCACGTGGTAAGTTGGGCCCGTGCGCACGGGGGTCCCGTGGGCATGGTACAAGCCCGTGCGCACGGGGTGCTCCAGCGCCAGCTCCCTGTGTAGTCCGTGCGCACGGGGTCTTCGAGGCCTGTGGACACGGGGTCGCCTGGGAGGTGCAGAGTTGGTCTTGTTGCACTCCTTCTTCCTCCTTGTGGCCTTGGGGTCCTTCTCCTTGGCCTCCGGGATACTCCCCAACTGCTTGGTGGCGGTCATCCTCGTACCTAGTGATGCACGATGATCCAAGGTGAGGTAGTGACCAAGTCCAATAGATATTCATGTAAATCATGAAGAGGAGCGGGTTCACCTTAAGTCCGATAGGTCCACTTGGGGCTTGATGTGCTATGAAGGTGTACATGGAGATGAACGTAGGATGCTCCGCATCATCTCCCCTCCCTTGGGAAAGATCCGACCTCGGATCGTGATACTCATCACCATGGAAACGGTTGTTGTGGACAGACTTGAAGTTGGACGGAGTTGAAGACATGGTGCAATCCATGTACTCCAAGGTGTCTCCGGAGTGGTATACATGCAAAAAGAGCAAACACAAGCGACACTCAGAAATACAATGGTTAGCGCACACAAGGTGTCCATCATGTAAGAATGAGTCCGTGCGACAAGAGTGAGCATGACAAGGTGCATGAAGCTTATCCAAAAGAGTGAGCATGCCAATATTGTAATGGATGCTCAATATGAATGAGTTATCATGCAAGTGATGGTAGGCAATATGATCATGATGTATGAATATGCCATCAAGAAAGATCACAACAAATTTGCTAAGGAAATGCACAAGCTCATATATCATGGATGACATGGAAATAGGTGCAACAAGGCGATCATAATGTGAGTCAATCCATGCTTAAGATGCAAATTTGTCATGTGTATGATATGTCCATCGAGCATGACATGGGTGAGCACAATCAACAAGTATGGAGGTGTTGGCGTACCAATGCTCGATGTCATTGCATGAGTGGAGGTTCGAAGGTGCATCCAATAAGTTCGAGCGCTCCTCAACTTGAAGGTTCATGGGTTCCATCTCCAATGTTGGTTCTCCATCCAATAGATGTAACATGTAGACAAGAAGAAGGAAACAACAATGAAAGAGTGACCCATCCAATATGCATATTTGTGGATGGCTCAAAGGGAAGGAGTTCACCTTTAGGAGATTCTCGCAAATGTTGGTGTTGCACATCATGTATGCCTTCACATGACCAAATTGTCTCATGACGGTATCGCCTTGTGAATCCTTCAACATGAAAGAACATGACAAACACTCGGAAAAACAAATGAGGTTAGCGGAGATGCAAAACCTATCATTCGTGTGGTAAAATACCCAACAAGTGGATGCATCATGCTCATCATAAGAAAGTACAAGGGAGCATTTCATAGTGTGGAGGCATATGATGATGCGAGGACAACCAAATACAATAGGCTCAATCAAGCAAGCATGCATCACAAGTAAAGTGTCCAAGTTGCCACGATCAATAAGCATAGATGCAACAATTGGAGGCAAGCGACAATGAACAAAATATATCATGTGAGAGGCATGAACATATACGTCATCAACCCAAAAAAGCAATGAAGAATGGAACATGGGTGATGCGACTAAGCAAGCAATCATGTGAATCAAGGCAAGCAAGCTAGTATTGCGAAGATGCAACATACTAGAAAGAATCATGTCAAGTATGTCATGTGTGCAAATGGTCGGCATGAATAATGCACAAGACATATCACAAGCATGAAAGGAGTATATGAGCAAAATAGCATCAATAGCACGAGGCACATGATAAACATGGCAATAGCAACAAGGATCTCCACCAAGCATGCAAATACACATAGGTGTAACATAATTGTGAATCATCGGTAGATGCAAGCAAGGGTCACAATTGCATGGCAAAGGCATAGAAGCAAGCATAACATGCAAAGTGAACACGGTAAGATGAGCAAGAGAGCGGTATATAGCCCATAGCCGTGCGAGAGCCAAGTGAGGGAGATGCGCGTAGTCGGTGCGCAAAGAGAGCGGTGGGAAGGATAGTTCACGGGATCCCAAGTCATCTTTGCTCTCAAGAGCTCATTTCGTCAACTCTTGGGATTGAGAGGTTGACGAGTATACCTGAGTACCTACACACAGCAAAAACAAAGGGAAAATTGTATGTGCGTGGTAGATGTACACATCATCCATCATGATGCGCACGTGCTTGTGTTAGTTAGCACAAAATATCCAATGCTCAAATAAATGAGTTGCGTGATATATAAATATGTCATCCATCATGAGAGGTTTGTTGTGATGTATAGCATAATGGAGACTTAAAGGATTTAATGCATCATTCGCAATATCTAGAGCATTGTGAGGAATGGTATGCATGTGGTGCACACAAGGGATGTAATCATGTGAAACACAAAAAATTTCATGGCATGTCATATGAGATGAATTGCACAAATTTTGCAAAGGAAGCATAACAACATCATCACAAGAGAAACAAAAGCCAATGACCATCATCTCGTCATCTATGCCATATGTGCAAATGGGATTTATTTTAACGGGGCATGCATAGTTACTATGTTGAGATTGAAATGAAGTAATATTGGAGATCTCACTCATAGCATATGACAAGGTTAATGGATTGTCAAACATGATGTGACCAAAAGAATTTTCACATGACATGCTATGTAGCATAGCATCATAACTAGGCAACTCAACATGCTCATCATCATATTTATCATAAATAGGTAAGTCATGACATGAAGAAGTCGCACTAGCATGAAGCATGGGTATAGGTGTGTCAACATCATGCAAGCAATCATTCGTAAAATAGTCCACTAGTGGGACAAGAGAAGCACCATCACCTATGTTACCTTTGGAGCATGGCTCATGTGTTGTAGGTGAGGTGTCGAAGACCAAGTCGTGGTTATCTTCATCTTGATGGAACCATGTGGGGGGTGCATCATCGTCAACCATGGCCATCGTCTTCTCCATTGGAGGTATGGACTCGTCGAGGATAGGCGTGTCATCATGTAAGAGACCTAGCACCAAAGAAAACACACTTGGAGTAGAGGTTAAGTTGTTAGAAATCATAGTGGCCTCACGTGTTGTGTCAACTACCTCACTCACTAAGTGTGGTGGCTCACTCACTCCCTCTTGGGGCTAGTGGTGGTCACACTCATCCTCTCATAGGAAATGCACTCAATGTTAAAAATGGTGGAGTCACTCATATCACTCATGGTGGGGTGGCTCTCCTCACATGGGAATTGGGGCATCTTGTTATATGTGGGTGTCGGAGAGATGTAGGTGCAAATGTCTCCAAGCTCAATCATGTCGTGGTCGTAGCCGTGGATGAAGGCCGAAGATGGCACATCATCACTCTCCTCCAAGACCAAAGATAAGGTCTCATGTGCGGTCTCGTAGCTTGACGCGGAGTATGAGTCCAATATGGCCACCGTCTTCATGTTGTTGAAGAGGTTCATGCTTGTCGCCGTGGTCGAAGGGGATGGCCTAGCTCAACCTTCTTGTCGCCATCTTGTTGTAGGAGGTCCATATGATGTGGCACCTCATAGCTTGTCTCCATAACCAAAGGGAAATTCCCATGCTCAGCCATCTTCCTTGAGGGGCTTCCGAAGATAGAAGTGTCGCCCTCACGTGTAGGTGGTCGCCTTGGACTTGATGAAGTCAATGTAGGCGTGCTCATGGGAAGTAGGCGAAGATGCCGTACGTCCAAAGGCGAAGATGCCTTGATAGCACTTGCCGAAGATGCCGAAGTGGTTGTTGTAGCCGTAGCTCTGTCTTGGTGGTTCTCGTCTCGCGGTCTTCTCTTATGCTCATGAAGCTTAGACTTGGCGTGAAGTAGCGCTTGTTCGGACTTGTACGTTTGCTCTTGTTGAGCATCTACATGTTGATGATGTCGTTGTCATGCTTGAGCTTGTAATAGATGTCGTTCGTCGTTGTTGTGCACGAGATGCTTGGAGGTGTCTTGCCCTTCATGACGATGTTGGTGATGGTCGCCATGGAGATGTGGACGTCGACGACTTGCGCTTGTATCTAGTTTGCGCTCCGAAGATGATCGACTTGCTCGCCGCCGCCTTGAGGATGATGAAGGCGAAGAAGACTTGTAGTCGGCCACCAAGTCTCGTAGTTGATCCTTTAGCTCGCCCAACTTGGTGTCGATGTAGTCCCTTTTCCTTGCTTCGGAGTGGTGTATGTCGATGGCGAGGTTGTCGAAGCGCTCTTGCAAGGTAGATCGTGTGCCTTGCATTTGTCATTGTATATCGAAGATGTTCGCTTTGGTGATGTAGTTGTTCACGCCGTCGTTGTTGTCGAAGATCGGAGATGAAATGCCTTTCCTATCCATCACAAGACTTGCACAAATATGAGTGGAAGAAAGGAAAGAACTAGACCAATGTACCTTATCCAATGTTGAGGTTGGATCAATGATCACTCAATAATGTATCAAGGAAATAGCACAATTGGTACCGGATCTTGTCAATTCTCACACCTACACAAATAAGGCTTATGGTGGAGCTCGGTGAGGATACTGGCACAAAAATTTGATGCAAAATGTTAGCAAGAGTCAATAATGTTGGAAAAGATTCACAAATTCGCAAGTGAAACAAGTAGACCAATAGCAATATGTGGCACACGGATAGATAAATGGGGTCATGCAACCAAGGAATGAGCACAAAATGTGGAATCCACAGAAAATGCTCGTGTTGCACAACTCAAGAGAGATGCTAGCACGATTACTCAAAAGGCGGATATGACACTTGTGCACAACCTATAAGATGCAAAATGTATGAGCTTTCTATCCCAAGTATGCTATATGTATGATGTTCCCGTTGTTCTTCTCAAGATGATCCAAGATGATCGGATATGACAATCTTATGTGCAATGTGGTATGATGCTATGGCACTTGCTTACAAGCTCTTTTCTCTCATTTCTTTTCTTTTTTTTGTATATGACCACTTTGCGAAATGCACAAACCAAGATAGCGATTGTGTATATGTAGGAACAAACTTGAGGTGCAAGGGATGATATGATACCGATATGATATGGTATGTATGCAATGGGAGGTGTAGATCACTAATGTGCACAAGTAACGTTGCCGACAATACTCAAATGGCTAGTCTTGATAGGCAAGTGACGCAAAAAGGGCTAGGGGTTATCAATGCAATTGCAAGGGGAATGTACAATGGTGTCGTCGAGGTTACCGTCCTTGAAGATGGTGAGTGACAGTGTTCTTGATGTAGATACCAAGATGATGGAGACTCGTCCCTAAGTAGCCGAAACACCTTAGGAAACGGAAAAACCGCAAACTCAAAATCTCACAGACAAAAGTCAAATGGTGGTAGCAGAGATGGCAATGTGGAAGTGGTGGTGATGGATGATGAAGAAGCAACCGTCCCTAAGTAGCCGAAACACCTTAGGAGACTCAAGTCACCACTCAAACAACCACAAATGCTAAATGGAGCAAAATGGGTTAGGTTGCGGAGGACTATGGTGGTTTTGTGGATGATATGGTGGAAGGCCTAGGCAAAGATGCCAAAATGTCAAAATTTTGATGGAGTCAAATGGTGTTGGAGCCTATCTAGGTGGATGGGGGATGTCCATAGCTACTCAATGAGCTAAAGAACGCGAAAATGGTGAAGTACTCGCGGCTGTCCTGGGGGGGTCGTGCGCACGGGGGTAGGAGCCCGTGGGCACGGGGTATCCAGAGACTTTTCGGGGGCCCGTGCGCACGGGATCTGGGGTCCGTGGGCATGGGGTGGGCGGAAATTTCATGATTTCGTGGCGGAAAATGGAGATTTCTTGGGCAAAATTGGGGAGATTTTGGGGATGGATCTCGTTGTTGGGGTTTAGCTGGGGGTATGGGGGTGGTATGGGAGGGTGGGAGGTCGAAGGGACAGCGGCCGAAGCACACTGGAAGGGTCGTGCGCATGGGGTCTGTCTGGCCTGTGTGCACGGGGTCCAGATGGCCTGTGTGCACGGGGTGCTCTGTGAGCGGACGAACTGCTCCGGATCCGTGGGTAAATTCGAAATTGGGGTCAAAGTCGAATGATGGAAGGTAGGGGAAGGTGGAGGAAATCTAGATCCACTTGAAACCAAGCAAATCCATGGATCAAATCCAACAAAACATCATCAAAACCAATAAATCACACAAAAATTTGGGGCTATTTTTGGTCGGGATTTTCGAAATTGGGGAAGAACACAACAAAACTAGGCTAGAAAACAAAGAGGGGGGCTCCAATTTCGTGAGAAACCATGGCTCATGATACCAAAAATGATGTAGGGTGGAACCCTAAGTGGATATCTTTCACGAATTGGAGGGGGAATCCCCAAGAACAAGATGAAAACAAGAGGGAACACACTCAATTGACTAGATCCAATCGCACATATGCTAGATCCAATCACACAAAGAGTGATACAATGATTCAAAGACAACAAAGGAAAGATAGAAGGTGCTAGTTCATCCCAATCCTTTGAGGAATGAGGTCTTGGTGATCCTATGATGGGGATCTATCCACTAGGGATCTTCTCCATAGGAGGTCTTGATCTATCCACTAGGGATATTCTCCATAGGAGGTCTTGATCTCCAAGGGAGAGGTCTCTCTCTCTTAAGAGGAGGAGTGGTACAAGGAGCAAAGCTCACATAGATCATGTCATATCCTTTGCTAACCCTAACAAATGGTCTAGGTACGGAATATATAGGTGGCTGGAGGTGAGGGACGAGGTGGATGAAGAGGAGGCCCAAACAGCAATCACAGCCGTCCATCCTGTAGGGCCCGTGCGCATGGGGTAAGTTGGGCCCGTGCGCACAGGGGTCCCATGGGCACGGTACAAGCCCGTGCGCACGGGGTGCTCCAGCGCTAGCTCCCTGTGTAGTCCGTGCACACGGGGTCTTCGAGGCCCGTGGGTACGTAGTCGCCTGGGAGGTGCAGAGTTGGTCTTGTTGCACTACTTCTTCCTCCTTGTGGCCTTGGGATCCTTCTCCTTGGCCTCCGGGATACTCCCCAACTGCTTGGTGGCGGTCGTCCTCGTACCTAGTGATGCACGATGATCCAAGGTGAGGTAGCGACCAAGTCTAGATATTCACGTAAATCTTGAAGAGGAGCGGTGTCGGTGTCAAAACCGGCGGATCTCGGGTAGGGGGTCCCGAACTGTGCGTCTAGGCCGGATGGTAACAGGAGACAAGGGACACAATGTTTTACCCAGGTTCGGGCCCTCTTGATGGAGGTAAAACCCTACGTCCTGCTTGATTAATATTGATGATATGGGTAGTACAAGAGTAGATCTACCACGAGATCAAGGAGGCTAAACCCTAGAAGCCAGCCTATGGTATGATTGTTGTATGATGAAGTTGTCCTACGGACTAAAACCCTCCGGTTTATATAGACACCGGAGAGGGTTAGGGTTACACAAAGTCGGTTACAATGGTAGGAGATCTTCAATATCCGCATCGCCAAGCTTGCCTTCCACGCCAAGGAAAGTCCCCTCCGGACACGGGACAGAGTCTTCAATCTTGTATCTTCATAGTCCTGGAGTTCGGCTGAAGGTATAGTCCGGCTACCCGAACACCCCCTAATCCAGGACTCCCTCAGTAGCCCCTGAACCAGGCTTCAATGACGACGAGTCCGGCATGCAAATTGTCTTCGGCATTGCAAGGCGGGTTCCTCCTCCAAATTCTTCATAAAAGTTTGTAAACACCAAGAGTAGTGTCCGGCTCTGCAAAATAAGCTTCCATGTATTGCCATAGAGAGAATAATATTAACACAAATCTAATCTGCTGACGTATTCCGCAGTGTGACATCACACTACGGCCAAGCCTTTACTCGAATCGTTTTCACTTCTCCACCTCAGCGTGTTTTGCGAGGCGGTTTCCTTGGCACGTCTTGTCAAAGCAGAGATCGTGTCCCCTTTGTTTACGGGATTCTCGTTAATACGGACGTGGGTAACCCAACCGCGCCACTTATCACGGCGCTTGGGAGGCAAGCGAGTTTTACTAGGCTGGTGGGGATGCATAGTCGCATCCGCCCATATAAGGGGATAAGGATCCACCTTTTTACCTACGCCTTCTTCCTCCTTTGCCTATCCATCTTCTGCGCACCTGAGCTCCAGCGCCCAAGCCCGCACTTCCTACCTCAATCCTCTCCAACAATGTCCAGAGCGGGAGGCAAGTGGATGGTCTCCTCCGTCACGGAGGGCCATGTCGAAAGGTTAAGGAAGTCCGGATACTTGTCCAAAGACATTGCGCACCGGCTTCCCGAGGAGGGGCAGCTTCTCCCCACCCCAAGGCCCCATGAGAGGGTAGTATTTCTTCCCCACTTCCTCCGCGGACTGGGTTTTCCTCTCCACCCATTTGTCCGCGGGCTCATGTTCTACTATGGCCTAGATTTCCACGATCTGGCCCCGAATTTCATCCTCAATATCTCGGCGTTTATCGTCGTGTGCGAGGCTTTCCTCTGCATTCGCCCCCATTTCGGCCTTTGGCTCAAGACCTTCAACATCAAGCCAAAGGTGGTGCGCGGCAACCAGGCGGAGTGCGGAGGTGCCATGGCGAGCAAAATTGCCAATGTCCTATGGCTCGAGGGCTCCTTTGTGGAGACCTTGAAGGGGTGGCAGTCAGGGTGGTTTTACGTCACCGAGCCACGCGATCCGAAGTGGATCGCAGCCCCTGAATTCCGATCCAGACCCCCTACGCGGCTCATGTCCTGGAAGGAGACGAGCTTGTCGTGGGGCGACAAAGAAGAGTTGACCGGAATGCAAAAATGCATCCAGTCCCTGGTGAATAAGCAGCTCAAGCTTGTCAACGTAATCCAGGTCATGCTCGTCCGCCGGATCCTTCCGTGTCAAGAACGGGACTTCAATTTGTGGGAGTTCAACCCGGCACAGCACCGAACTCTGAGCAGGCTCTTCGACACGACGTACGAAGATGTCTGGAGGGGGCTAACCAAAGGCGCCGAGGCTCCCACATACGCCTCCGAAGACTGCAGATTCAGCTTGCAGCGTCCTGCTGGTGAGGTAAGATATTTCCATCTTTTACAGGATGTTAAGTTTTTTCATAGTTTGACTCTATGCGGGATCTAAACTCCCTCACCTTTGAAAGGATTGGCAGGACAAGTCCGGACAGATTAACTGTCCGGCTCCCTTGCCCGAAGACCCAGCCACTGCTCTCCTAGAGAAGCTGTTGGTTCCAGCACTTATGTGGTGCTGGAGAAGAAGGCCAAGAACAAGAAGGCCACGGGGACTCGAAAGAGTTCCCGGCATATGGTGGTGTCGGACTCGTCGTTCGACGAGTCCGAGATGCACTCCTCCCGTGAAAACAAGGAGGAGGAAGAAGAAACCTCTCCCCCTCCAGCGGGGGGAGGAGAGAAGAGGAAGGCCGCCCCAGTAGGGGAAGCCGAGGGGTCCAAGAAGAGGAAAACCCCTCCGCCGGACTACGTCCCCGATGCCGACGAGGACGAAGAGGAATGGCCGGACAGGGCCAAGCGTCCGGCGAGATCGTAAGTGTTCGGATACCAGAGTAACTCGTGATATTCCTTTTGTTGCACAGCTTTCCCGAATGTCGGATATAATCATGCAGTCCGCCCAAGGACGGGCTCGACGAGTCGTCGAGCGGCTCCCTAGATTCATCGGACGTGAATTCAGTTCCGCCCGCTGCTTCCCCCTGTGCTGTGGATGACGTTGAAGTGGCGTCGCGACAAGCTCCGGGGCGATAGGAGGTGGTCCAGGAGGAGCCGCGAGGCGACTTCCCGGACTCCAGGAGTGAAGGGGACAAAACTCCCCTGGGCTCCAAGTCCGGCTTTAAGCCGGACACTGTGCCGGAATCACCAATGGTTCCAGATCGCGGTAGGCGAACTCCTGCCAAGAGGAGCAAGCCTACTGAGCCGGCGTCCTCCGTCCAACCGGAGGCGCCGGACAATCTGCTGGAGGAGCTTAAGGGCGCCTCCATCGACGAGGAGCACCATGCCATCATGAGTACGGTGATCCAGAAGGTTCGGTCCACCAAAAGCGGACTGACTGAAGCTTGTGCTAGCCTTCTAACAGGCTTCGAGGTAAGTAAAAATATGTAAAAATATTACCGTATAGACAGTAGCCCCTGATGCTCTGTTTGGCGTTCGGAAAGAAAAGCCGAATAGAGGATCTATTAAATATCGTAGGAGTCTAACTAAAAAGGAGTCAATATACGTATGCAGGCTTCACTGCTGGCCACTACCGCACTGACTGCGGAGGTGGGTGCCCTGAAGCAGGGCCTCGAGTGGACCGAGCAAGAGCTCGGCCTTGCCAAACGGCAGCTCGAGGAGAAAGAAGGTTAGAGATACCTTATAGAAAAATGCCTATAGGAAGGCGCAATTGCAAAAAATGACAGGAGTATACTGCTTATTGTAGGGGCCACAACTGAGGTGGCGACCCTCAAGCAGGCGCTGTCCGAGGCCGAGAAGAAAGCGGCCACGGAGCACACCGAGTGGGAGAAATTTGAGGCGCAGGTCAGCGAGGTGCGGCAAGAGCTTCAGGTTCTCATGCAAAAACATGAGAGTTTGGAGCTCGACTCGAAGACGCGAGCGTCCGAGCTTGCTGCGGCCCTTAAAACTGCCAAATCTGCCAAGGCCGAAGCCCAGAAGGCCCTCCAGGAATTGGATGCGGTGAAAAAGATAGCGGCGGGTAAGGCATTCTATATGCAAAGCAGACATATAAAAGTAAACTACTTGTTACTTACCCGAATCCGGAGCTCTCCAGGGGCATTCGCAGATCTTCCCCGCAGTGTATCCGATGCCGCCGCATTCTACCGAGCCAAGGAAGGCAGCTCGACGGAGAAGGTGTTCTGGTCTCAGTACGCTGAGGCCGGACACCCTGTGCCCTTGAGCGACCAGCTGAAGCAGCTGCTCGAGCTCCACAAGGCGGCCGAACAGGCCCTGAAGGGCTTCATAGTTCGGCTGTGGCCTGGAGAGGCCCTGCCTAGGAGCTACTTCAGACTGGTGCGGCGGCTGGTGGAGGCTTGTCCAAGGCTCGAGGTCATCAAGCGCTCCGTCTGCATCGAAGGTGCCCGTAGGGCCCTTGCTCGTGCAAAGGTGCACTGGGGTAAGCTGGACGGTGAGAATCTTGTGAAGGACGGGCCGCCGCCAGGGAAGGAGCATCGCAAGCCCGAGAACTATTACAAGGATGTTCTTGCTGGTGCCCGCCTTGTGGCGGATGAATGTACCAAGGATGTAATTTTTGAATGAACTCGCTCGTGTTATCCTGTGCGCTGAAAACTTGTTCATATGCGCTAAGCAATGCTTGAATTTAAAATATTACTTTCTGTGTGGCCGTTTATCAAAAAATTGAGAGATGGCCAGTCGTCGGCTTCTGCCCCCATGCCACTAGTGCTGGGGTGTTCGGGATAAACCTGAGCGCTCTTTTTCCCATGATTGGGTCCGTCGAGGGAGGCGGTCAGCACAACGAACAAGGCAATCGGACTATAATGCTTGAACACTCTCACTTAGCCATAGAACTCTATAATTTTAAATTTCGGTGAAGCCCCTAGTATTCGGAAGACCGAGTTCGGGGCGCTATCCACGCCTTGGCCGGACAAAGCCGGTTCCTCGCTCGAAGCGGCATAAGCCTTTAAGGACTCGAAAAACCTCTCGAACAGTGACCGGTCTCTCGCCTCATCATGACAGTCAGTTTTAGCTTGCTCCACTGAGGTGCTCGGCCCAGCTCAACTGGGGCACAATCGCAGTGGTTCTCCTAGTGCTACCTTAGCCGATATAGCGGAACGTAAGGCACCAAAACATAGGAGCCGGGCAAACCCAACTATTGACCCAAATCATGATTCGGAGCCGATGCATATAGTGCTATAAGTTCGGGGTGCCGCACTTGTGAAAGTGGATGGACTTCTCAGGCCATATTGATGGGTACTGAAGCCCCTGGCGTATTTTGCCGTACCACAGTGTACGGGTGCAGCATGTTATTAATAAACATATATATAAAAAGAGGGTAATGCAAAAAATAGACAAAAAGCTATGCATTGTTTATAGAAAGGCTGCTATGAAAGCGGAACGATACAAATAGTGCGATAAGCAAAATAAATTGGACTATTTAACATGTCCTGGCCAGGGGCAGGCCGCGGAATTGTATTAAAAAACAGGTATACTGCTCACAATAGAGACCACCTGGGAGTTCCATAATGCGGCGTGGCTTGTCTGCTTCCCTGGATCTTGCATCGTTTGTGCGGCAGTTGAATTGCCGAACGGGTTGTCCGAAGTATGGAGTCCTGAGAGTAAGAGAAAAAAAGAAGGAATCCAGGAGCCCCTGGTGCGGTTTAAGCCGTATTTCGGGCGTGCCGTGATAGTGCCCCTTCCCCCGTTCCCATGGTATTTCACGAGCGTAGTTATGTATGCGAAGCGCTGGTTTCGCTATATCGCGAGGGCTAGGGTTGGGGCCGCATTGCTACGCTAGCTCGGAACGTGCCTGGCAGTCTTGTTGTAGGGTACTCCGGGCGCGCTTGACAGTGTCCGGCTTGTTGAAGGCCGAGCTGGAGAACTTCCTAGAGAGGCTGCTTTGTACTTCTACTGCGAGCGCTGTCGTGTGCTCCTCCGTTCGGAGGGAGCGTTCAGTGTTCCCATTGACCGTGATTACTCCTCTAGGGCCTGGCATCTTGAGCTTGAGGTATGCATAGTGCGGTACCGCGTTGAATTTTGCGAATGCGGTTCGCCCGAGCAGTGCGTGATAGCCACTACGGAACGGGACTATGTCCAAGATTAACTCCTCGCTTCGAAAGTTATCCGGAGATCCGAATACCACTTCCAGTGTAACTGAGCCTGTACAGTTGGCTTCTACACCTGGTATGACGCCTTTAAAGGTCGTTTTGGTGGGCTTGATCCTCAAGGGATCTATGCCCATCTTTCACACTGTATCCTGGTAAAGCAGGTTCAGGCTGCTGCCGCCGTCCATGAGGACTCTTGTGAGATGAAATCCGTCAATGATTGGGTCTAGAACCAATGCGGCGAAGCCGCCGTGACGGATGCTAGTGGGGTGGTCCCTTCGATCAACGGTGATCGGGCAGGAGGACCATGGGTTGAACTTTGGGCGACCGGTTCCATCGCATATACGTCCCATAACGCATGCTTCCGCTCTCTCTTGGGGATGTGGGTTGCGTATATCATGTTCACCGTCCGCACTTGTGGGGGGAATCCCTTCTGTCCACTGTTGTTCGGCGGCCTGGGCTCCTCCTCGTCGTCGCTATGCAGCCCCTTGTCTTTGTTTTCGGCTCTTAGCTTGCCTGCCTACTTGAACACCCAACAATCCCTGTTGGTGTGATTGGCTGGCTTTTCGGGGGTGCCATGTATCTGGCACAAGCGGTCGAGTATTCGGTCCAAACTGGATGGGCCCTAAGTTTTTCTTTTGAATGGCTGTTTCCGTTGACCGAATTTGTAGCCTCGAAATCCAGCATTAACTGTCGTATCCTCGTTGCTGTCGCTGTTAACGCGGCGCTTTTGTTTGTTCCGACGCGACCTGTCACTTTTGTCCTTGGTATTCGAATTACCAGTGTTCTTGGTTAAGTTGTTACTACGAGCTAGCCAGCTATCTTCTCCCGCGCAAAAGTGGGTCATGAGTGTCGTGAGGGCTGCCATAGATTTCGGCTTTTCCTGTCCCAGGTGCCGGGCCAGCCACTTGTCACGGATATTATGCTTGAAGGCCGCTAAGGCCTCTGCGTCCGGATAGTCGACTATCTCGTTTTTCTTTCTTAGGAACCGTGTCCAGAATTGCCTGGCCGATTCTTTTGGCTGCTAAGTTATGTGGCTTAGGTCATCGGCGTCCGGTGGTCGCACATAAGTGCCCTAGAAGTTGTCAAGGAATGCGGCTTCCAGGTCCTCCCAAGAACCGATTGAGTTTGCTGGCAAGCTGTTAAGCCAATGCCGGGCCGGTCCCTTCAGTCTGAGTGGGAGGTATTTGATGGCGTGTAGATCATCGCCGCGGGCCATGTGGATATGAAGGAGATAATCCTCGATCCATACCGCAGGATCTGTTGTGCCATCGTATGATTCGATGTTTACGGGTTTGAAGCCCTCAGGGAATTTATGATCCATTACTTCATCTGTGAAGCATAGTGGGTGTGCGGCGCCTCTGTATTGGGCTATATCACGACGCAGATCGAAGGAGCTTTGTCTGTTGAGTTCGGCCCGACCGGATTCATTGCGTCCGGAGTGACGATCGCCATCACGTGCCGTAGGGCGCCTGCGCGATCCGTAGATCGATCTTGTTTGCCTTGCCTTGTCCTCCAGGATGTCGCGCAGGTCGGGCACATTTTCCCGTGCCTTAGTATGCTTGACGCGGTGCCAGGGCATGGCTTGAGTGGAGGGCCAAGAGGCCTCTCTGTCGCGGCCACGAGGTGGCCGGTCGGCCATGTCACGCGCTGGTGATGTAGGTGCTTCCTCCTCTAGTCGGGGTAGCAGCCTGCGCTTTGGGTAACTCTTGGAGGGGTGTTCGAGTTCATACTCTTCGGCCGCAAGGACTTCAGTCCATCTATCAGCTAGAAAATCTTGATCAGCTCTAAGCTGTTGCCGCTTTTTCTTGAGGCTGCTTGCCGTGGCCATGAGCCTGCGTTTAAAACGCTCTTGTTCGGCAAGATCCTCTGGCACGACGAACTCGTCGTCGTCGAGGCTTGCCTCGTCTTCGGAGGGAGGCGTATAATTATCGTCCTCAACCTCTTGGTCCACCGCCCTCTCGTGAGGGTTGGCTTCTCTGTCCTCCTGTGCCGAATTTTGCTGGAGGGGGTGTTCTTCGGCGCTATCTGGAGTAGTATTATCTCCCGTGCCGGAATCACCATTTTTGCTTTGGCGGGATTTAGAGCGGCGCCGCAGACACCGGCGCTTGGGCTGTTTCTTAGAGGTATTGTCCACCGCTGTTCCATCGCCATCTCCATCCTTTGGAGTGTCCACCATATATATGTCATATGACGAGGTGGCCTTCCAACGCCCTACAGGTGCTGGTTCTTTTTCGTCTCCTGCATCGTCGTCCATGCCGTCGATGTCTTCGGAGTCGAAGTCAAGCATGCCGGTTAAGTCGTCGACAGTGGCTACGAAGTGGGTGGTGGGTGGGTTTTGAATTTCTTCATCGTCCGTATCCCAACCTTGCTGACCGTAGTCCGGCCAGGGCTCTCCTGATAAAGAGAGAGACTTTGGAGAATTCAGGATGTCGCCGAAGGGCGAGTGCTGAAAGATGTCCGCGGCGGTGAACTCCATTATCGGCGCCCAATCGGATTCGATCGGCGGGGGCGTGGGGGGCTCGGAGTTCGGAGAGGAATCCGGCTCGGAGTTCGTGGGTCATGCGGAGTGCGGGGCTGGAGTTCGGCTCGATCGCCTCTGAGATCGCAGCCCCTGAGGTAGTGTCCAACTGCTGATCCTCGATTGGCGCAGTGGGCTCCGAATCAATGGTCGGAACCAATGTGTGTGCGGCCTCCAAGGCGCTGTTCGGAGGCAGAGCTCTATCATGCCCATCGAGACAGTGCGGCACGCTTGGCTGTGGCTCGAATCCGTCGAAGATCAAGTCCCCGCGGATGTCAGCCGTGTAGTTTAGGCTTCCAAACCTGACCTGATGGCCAGGGGCGTAACTTTCGATCTGCTCAAGGTGACCAAGCGAGTTGGCCCGCAGTGCGAAGCCGCCGAAGACGAAGATCTGTCCGGGGAGAAAAGTCTCACCCCGGACTGCATCGTGGTTGATGATCGAAGAAGCCAGCGGGCCTGAAAGCGACGACACAAAGGAACTCTCAATGAAAGCACCAATGTCGGTGTCAAAACCGGCGGATCTCGGGTAGGGGGTCCCGAACTGTGCGTCTAGGCCGGATGGTAACAGGAGACAAGGGACATAATGTTTTACCCAGGTTCGGGCCCTCATGATGGAGGTAAAACCCTACGTCCTGCTTGATTAATATTGATGATATGGGTAGTACAAGAGTAGATCTACCACGAGATCAAGGAGGCTAAACCCTAGAAGCTAGCCTATGGTATGATTGTTGTATGATGAAATTGTCCTACGGACTAAAACCCTCCGGTTTATATAGACACCGGAGAGGGCTAGGGTTACACAAAGTCGGTTACAATGGTAGGAGATCTTGAATATCCGCATCGCCAAGTTTGCCTTCCACGCCAAGGAACGTCCCCTCCGGACACGGGACAGAGTCTTCAATCTTGTATCTTCATAGTCCTGGAGTTCGGCTGAAGGTATAGTCCGGCTACCCGAACACCCCCTAATCCAGGACTCCCTCAAGCGGGTTCACCTAAAGTCCGGTAGGTCCACTTGGGGCTTGATGTGCTATGAAGGTGTACATGGAGATGAACGTAGGATGCTTCGCATTAGGTTCTATCGCCAATATACGTCGGGTGCTATGTGATTTCTCCGGTAGCACCACATTTTTCAAGGACTTTGCTTGTACTCCTTCAGGATCTGCAATCACCCTCTTCCTTTTGGATCTCTGAAACAAAAGAACATCATTTGAATGAAAAAACATGGTATGACGACATGTGTTGATAATGGAAGGGCGATTCCTATGCAAGCGCCCATCTCAGGAGGTTTGGGTGACGCAAGCCGTGACAACCAAGGCCAGGTGGGCGCCAACGAGCATAGAGCGGAAGGTTTCCTCTTTGTTGCTAAGGAGGCAAGCGCAGGCGTGGGGTCCGGAGGACCCATCCAAAGGTTTCCATTCCAGTGCAACGAGACCAAGACCGTTAGGATGGCTGGACGAATGTCATCACCGAACCCACCACGGCGTCACGAGCAGAAGCTTTGCACGCAAAGACCACCTTTCGTCAAGATAAGATGTACTACTTGTCCCCTTCAAACTTGGCCACTGTGGGATCCCTTCCCGCCTTCGTGTTGGAGGAAGAGGACCGAGGCCATTATAAATATAGCTTAGCCACCACCATAGGAGCGGATCCATGATCCGAACCCTCACTAGTTCACACTCACACAAGAACAGACCTCCTGAGGTTGTTCTTCCACTGTACTAGTTCATCCTCAGCCCCTCTCTCGATGCTAATCCAGCCCAAAGCAGGAGTAGGGTCTTACACTGCAAGGTGGCCCGAACCTGGGTAAATTGCCCTGTCTCTTTCCTTTCCTGTTCATCGAGCTAGGCCGTGAGAGTGACAAGTTGGATGGCTGGAGAGGTTGAGTTCTTCGCACACGCCCCAGAGTTTGAACCTTTTCTTGGGTCTGCGGAGCCGTGAATCCGACATTTGTTTCATCTTCATTAGCATGATTAATAGAAAATCATCATAGTTTTCATCACTAGTGTTGTCAACAAGTAAATCATTATCACCTAGCAAATCATCTTCATCACTATTGAAACCAACATACTCGGGGTGTGATACCTCAGGGCCTTTAGCCATGAAGCATCTTCCAAATCCTTCATTTGGTGAGTCAAATATGTCGTAGGAGTTGGATGACACAAGTGCAAGACTGGCAACACCTTCATCTTGAGTATATTCGGAGTCAGAGTGATAACTTCTCTCGGATTAGTTGTCAGAGTCAGAACTGGATACCCATTCACCAATGTGAGCTTGATGTTTTCGTCTTAGCTCTTTGATGACTTGTCCTTCTTTCCCGAATCCTTGCTTCTACAGAGGGTCTTCATTCATAACGATCATTTCTACTCCCCCCCTCTCTCTCTCTCTTGGTGGTGATTCATCTCTTTTACTTCTCCTTTTTGTTGAATCTTCTCTTCTCTTGTAGGGAGCCGTACACTCATCAGAGTAGTGTCCGGGTCTTCCACAATTGTAGCAATTCTGATCAAGACTAGAAGATCTTTTGTCATTGTAGGACCTTGACATGGAACTTCTGTCTTTGCTTCTATTCTTATAGAATTTATTGAAGTTCTTCACCATTAGGCTCAAATCTTCATTGAAGACTAGGTTCTCACTTGATGTTGTCGGAGCATCACCTGAAGCTTTATAAGCACCACTAGACATGTTATGGAGCTCTTCCTTATCCTTGAGTGACATATCATGAGCAACAATTCTACCAATGACTTCCATTGGCTTGAGATATTTGTACTCAGGCATCATTTGGATCAACTGCACACGGTATCATATTTTCAATCCAAGGCTCTTAGGTTCTTCTTGATGATGAATTTGTCGGTTATCCCTTCGCTTCCTAAGCCGGCAATCTCATTTGTGATGAGAGCAAGCCTAGAGTACATCTTAGCGACTCCTTCACCATCCTTCATTTTGAACTTGTCAAGTTGACTTTGAAGCACATCCAATTTGGATACCTTGACGGACTCGGTACCTTCATGCATATTAACGAAAGTATCCCAAATTTCCTTTGCTTTCTAAAGGCGACTGATTTTGTTGAATTCTTCGGGGCACAATCCATTGAAGATAATATTGCAAGCTTGAGCATTGTATTGCAACATCTTCAATTCTTCCACGAACGCTTCATGATCTGGTTCTCTTCCATCCTCAAACTATTCAAGTTGCAAGCAAATACGAACAATAGCCTAAACAGCGGGGCTATGACCAAGAATATGCATTTTCATCTCCTGCTTACAACTAGCAAAATTAGTACCATCAAAGTAAGGACCTCTGAGGTGGTAATTTCCCTTGCTAGACGCCATACTCTCATGGTTGTGAAACCAAGGCTATGATCACCAAATCTAAGGAAATCAAGGTAAATAGAGACCAAAGCTCTGATACCACTTGTAGGATCGAGAGTAGGTGTAGAGGGGGGCTGATTGGACTACTTGACCAAATAAAAATCTAACCTTTTCCCAATTTTAAGTGTTGGCAGATTTTAGAAACTAGTACAAGTCAAGCAATCAACCTACACATGCAATTCTAAGAGTGTAGCAGCGGAAAGTAAAACATTGCATATGAAGGTAAAGGGAAGGGTTTGGAGAAGGCAAACGCAATGTAGACATGAACATTTTTGGCATGGTGCCGATACGTGCTCCTATTGTACATCCACGTTGATGGAGACTTCAACCCAGGAAGGGTAACGGTTGCGCGAGTCCACAGAGGGCTCCACCTACGAAGGGTCCACGAAGAAGAAACCTTGTCTATCCCACCATGGACATCACCCACGAAGGACTTGCCTCACTTGGGTAGATCTTTATGAAGTAGGCGATATCCTTGCCCTTACAAACTTCTTGGTTCAACTCCATAATCTTCTCGGAGGCTCCCAAGCGATACCTAACCAATATTGGAGACACCACTCTCCAAAAGGTAATAGATGGTGTGTTGATGGTGAAATCATTGCTTTTGTGCTTCAAATGATAGTATCCCCAACACTCAACTCTCTCTCACAGATTTGTCTATGGTGGAAACATGATTAGAGTGGAAAGCAACTTTGGGAAGGCTAGAGATCAAGATTCTTGTGGTAGGTTTGGAATGTCTTGGTCTCAACACATGAATAGGTGGTTCTCTCTCAGAAAATGAGTAGTGGAAGTGTAGGCACGTTCTGATGGCTCTGTCTCAAATGGAGAAGGGCGTGGAGGGGTATATATATAGCCTCCATACAAAATCCAACTGTTACACACAATTGACCCAACTCGGTCAGACCGAATAGAAGAGCTCGGTGAGACTAATTCAGTTCCAAATGTGAACCTTAGGAATCTCAGTGGAGCCGACTGGAACATCTTGGTGGGCATGATGTGCCATGCCTAGGGCAAAACCTCATCTCGGTGAGACTGATTGCATGAACTCGGTGAGACCGATTTCAGCAAAGAGCAAACAGAGAGTTGGTCAAGCAAACTCAGTGGGACCGATTGCACATTTCGGTGAGACCGAAATAATTACAATAGGGAACCAAAAGTTTGCAAGGCCATCTCGGTGAGACTGAGATCCGTATCGGTGTGGCCGAATTGACTAGGGTTTTTGGCAGTGGCTAGGTCAACTGAACTCAGTGGTGCCGGATATATCAAATTGGTGGGGCATAGTTTGACTTTGACTTTTGGACAAATCTGGAAATGAGAAAGTGGTTGAGGGTTTTGGAGCAATATCACAAACCACTTTGAGCAAATAGACCATTAAGCAACACCTCATCCCCTTTTAATAGTATTGGCTTTCCTATAGACTCAATGTGATCTTGGATCACTAAAATAGAAATGAAGAGTCTTGAGCTTCTTCCAATCTTTGACCTTAGCATTTTGAGGGGTCCACATCTCTAGTCCATGCCATGCCAATCATCTAATTTTCTGAAATATTTAACTTGAATGGATATTAGTTCAATGAGCTATATGTTTTTATGAATTACCAAAACCACTAGGGGATTAGTGGCACTTTCAGCCTCCACATAGAAAATGGTTCGAGAGGGATGAGAGGATGACGGGTGGGGTCCGCCTGGCAGGTTTAAGAGAGAGAGGGAGGGAGCAGAGGGACGGCGGCTCACCGGCGATGGCTGGTCGGCGAGGAGGCCATGACAAAGCTCGGCGACTTTGGGGAATGGAACGGGCACAACACGGTGAACACGCCCGTGCCCGTAGCTCCCTGAGGGATGGTCGAACAACGTCGGCCCCTTTGTCTCCGGAGGCTGCAGGCGTCGGGCGCCGGTGAGGACGACGACTCCGGTGAAGGTTTGAGCACTGGAGGGACCAGTGAGGATCAGAGGACTCCTAGGAGGGCATTGGTGGTGGTGGCTCGAGCGAAGGGGTACCGTAGCGAATGGGCCAGAGCAGACACCGTGGGAAGAGGCACCTCGCTGGAGAGGAGGAAGAGGGCACGCCGGCCTTGCTACTGGGATTTAGAGGACGATTGGGAGGGAGGGAAGTGTAGTGGGGGTGAGCAGCGATCTCGGGCGCGGTTTAAATAGCCATGGCAAAGATGCCCGAGCTAGAAGCCATCACGGGCTTGTGCCTGGCTCCGGCGATGGCTGGATGCATCACGGGGAGGATGGAGGGGACGGGTGAGAGGCAGAGGAAGTCACAGTGCAGAGGATGTCGCCAAGAGGGAGGAGGAAGAAGATGGGGCAGGCAACATGGGCGTTTGGGCACAGTGCGCCCGTGGGCGCGCGGCCGCTTGTTCTGACGAGGAGGCTTCTTGAGAGGGCAGAGAGCTGGACAGCGACAGGAGGGAAGGGAGGAGTGAGGTTGGCACTCGCAGACGCCCGAGCTTCACCGGAAAGCCGCGGGCCGATGAGACCCGATGCACAGAGCGCGTCCTCTACAGCCAGAGCGTGTGCAGAGGCAAGAATCCACACAGTCACCGCCTGACATGGCAAGGAAGGGACACCAGAGGCAGGGAAGTCATGTCTAGTGTGTTGTCTCTCCACCCTGGAGACTATGGGAAGTGAAGGATCAACAAAAGAAGCCAAGGAGAGATGTGAGGCATCGCTGGAAGATTGATGTATCAAACTTGAGCATGTCACTGTGCTGAACAGGGAAGTGATTAGAAGCAAAGTTGATGTCTGGGAAGTTTAGAGTAGGAAGAACTATGATCTTGTGAAGTTTGCAGATAAATGGACCAGAAAACAACATGGTTGCTTTGAAACTACAAAATTAGTCCAAAATCAAGATTTGGATGGGGCACTCACATGGAGAATTGGGTTAGGCTGAAATTTGGCAAGGCATAATTATTTGAACATATGAAGATGCTATAAATGTTTCATACCAATTGGACTTGCTAAAATGGTACTTGCTTCACAATGATCCTCTTTCTCTAGAAACTTGAGAAAATCCTAGGGGAAAATTGGCTTGATGAAATGATGCAAAATTAGGAGGAGAGATGTTTTATGGGTATGATTATGCCTTGGTAAATTTTCAGCAATAATGAAGCAATATAAAATGTCCTTGCTTCACATCCTGGAAATATTAACAGAAGCAAATATTTGATCATGTGCTCACATAGATCATGGCCTAGAGAGGAAATTTGGTGGAGAGTCATCATATGAGCACCTGGAGGAGTGTTCAAAATTTTAACTCGTGTGGGTAACCCTACCTAGTGCTTCGTTCACAAAGCTTCTGTCGGGAAAGAAACTTCGAAAAATCACTGAGGAAGATTCACTAGGAAAATGGAGTTGAATTTTGACATGAGGCTTTGATATGGATAGGAAAGAGTTCCCAGAAAGTTTGGGAGAAATCAAGAAAAGATGGGTGGCACTTCCTTCACAGAAGACCACTCTAGACATAAATGAATAATGAATATTGGAGAATTATTTTTGTGCTAGAAAAGGAAAGTGTGGACATATTTGTGGCATATATGATCCAAAAAATTTATGAGTATTATTTGGGAATTTTGTGGAAGTCGGAAATATAGGTTGCTTCACAACCTAGGCCAAACAGGGTTATTCCTTTAATAGAAAAGGGAATATTCTTGAGAAAATGAATTTTGAGGTTGAGCTAGAATCGAGACGACATGATCTTGGGAAAGTTTTGATGATGATGAACCACTTGAGAGAAGAAGAATTGAAGATCTCCTAGGTTTCAAGTCCATATAACTGCTCTAGAAATAAACTCAGAGCAAAAATCAAATACATTATAAAGAAAAAGAAAGAGCCAAAAACCAGGGTGTTACACGGTTGGTGGTCGGTGCCGAGCGATGCATGGAGGTTTGCGCGTTTCTCTCATATACGTATGTGCGTGTGTGTGTGAGGCATTGGGTTCTAACTTAACCGGAGCGAGGCATTCGCTTACTGAACCCGAGCGATTGCACTAGCTATGTTACTGAACTTGAGCGATCGATCCGTAGTTGTTAACTAAACCTGAGCGATTCCTTCGCCGCTGACAGAACCCGAGCGATTCCTTCTCTACTACTGCTAACTGAACTGACCAATCGATCGTTGCTGCTCCTTACTGAAGCCAATCGAAGATGCCTCTTGTTGAACAGTGACCGTTGGGGGTTGATTGAATGAGTCGAGACGTGGTGAGTCTATCCGGTTGGTTGGGGTTGGATGAGTAGTTCCTGGTGAGGGTTGGATGAACAGGACCCCATGGTAGTAGGCCATTGCCACTGGATGAACAGCACACCGAGGAGGCCGCCACACCCAAGCCAGTCATGGGTGGATGAACAGGACCCTGTCGAGGGTTGGTTGAACAGTAGCCGGTGGAGGCTAGATGAACAGTAACCCGTGGAAGAACAGTAGCTGGTGGAGGTAGGAGGAAAATGCGGTGGATGAACAGTAGCCCGTGGAGGTTGGAGTGAGGCGGTAGATGTGGGATGAACACGACCCTGTTTCGACCGTAGCCACTTGAACAAAAGTCAATTTGCTCTGTTTTGCCGTACACCACACCCCTCTCGATCAATAGGATCCCATTTCGACCGTAGAAGCTCGAACAGAAGTTTGTTTCCTCTGTTTTGAGGTATGGCAGGCCCCTCCCAATGAACAGGATCCAGTTTCGACCGTACACGGTCGTACAAAAGTCCGTTTCCTCCGTTATGTGGTATGCCAAACCTCGTTTCGGCTGTTCTATCCAAGCCGGTTGGCTCTCAATGAACATGACGCATTCCAACCCAGTCGGTTGCCTCCCGATGAATATGCCGCTAATTCCTCCGTTCCAACCCAGCCGATTGGCTGTCGACGAACAGGACACCATCGCTATACGCGTTCGAGTCCCTGCCCGTATGTACGTACATAGCCGTATTTACTTTCTTGTAGTGCGGTTGTATGTACGTGTACACGATATAGATGGGACTGTGTGACTTTCTACATTGGCGGTTCTACTATGACACCTTCCGCTACTGACTCGACGACGGGTCATCGCTGCAAATAGATCGATCAACTGCTATGTACGTACACGTTCGTGACCAGACAGATAACTCTATGTATGCTTCGACCTGGTGGGTCCCAGCTGCCAGGGGGTAAGGAGGCACTTCCTTGCGTGCGAAGATAAAGCCAGTGGGTCCCAGCTGTCAGGGGGAACTTTTTTTCGTGAAATACAGAGGCCCTTCCAATGGGTCTGAGCTGTTAGGTGGAGGAATCATTATTTTGCGTGTAATAAGGAGGCACTTCCTTGCGTGCGGCCATGGACCTAGTTGTCAGCCTCTCCATGTATAGTCCTCTTCTGATGGCTATCGTTTGTTGACCGCGTTGACGATGTCGTACCATCTGAGAGCACCAAGGTGGTGGACGACGACGAGACATAGGAAAGGAACAACCCGGAGCGAGGGAATACGCAATAGTGGATGCCTGCGTGGAGGGGATTACGATGGTTGACTGGTTCATCTGTGGTTTGACGCTGCCATCACCGGAGAATAACAGGGGGGTGTGGGTGAGTAGAGGGAAGGCCTGACCAATGGTAGGACTAGGGTGGGACGGTGAGGCAAGCGCGACAGCATAGCCGACCACTTGAGGTAGGAGCAGGTGGGCCCACCGGCGCTGGTTTGGGCGGCTGGTGCGATTGAAATCCAACGATCACTACTGTTAGAATCATTTGTTGACTAAGTTGACAAAGCCTTGCGTACGCGTCAACTTATTAGGCCCACAGTTCATCCTCTAAACCGGTGCGCCACAGATGTTAGGGGGAGGAATCCTTTTTTGCGTAATAAGGAGGTAGTTGCTTGCATGCGGCCATGGACCACAGGGGTCTGTACTGTCAGCCTCTCCACGTACATCCCTATTTTGATGGCTGTAGTTTATTGAACATTGACCATGTTGAGCACGCTGCGCCTAGAGCACCAACGCGGTGGATGATGGTGAGGCCTAGGAATGGAACGTCCCGAAGCTGGCGAAGACACGACAGTGGATGCCCACGCCGAGGGGAGTATGACGATTTACTGGTTCGGCTACGGCGTGAGGCTGCCGTCAGCAGAGAATGACAGGATGTGCGGGTGGGTAGAGGGATGGGTAGGCCAGCGGAGGGGTAGGGTGGACCGGTGAAGCCGTTGCGGCATCACAACCGACCACAAGAGGAGGGAGCATGCAGTCTCACCGGCGCTGATTTAGGCGGCTAGAACAGGAAGAATAGAGATTGAAGGAGGACGCCGGCCGTTGGATGGACATCCAACAGTCACTGCTACTACAATTGTGTGTTGACTATAAGTTGGTAAAGCCCTGCGTAAACAAGTCAGCCTCGAAATCTGTAGCACGTACAACCCATTTGCTATTATTTTTATAGTTTACAACCCATTTTCTAACTCATATGAAATTTATTGTAGCACATTTTCCATTTTTAGAATTGCTGCCCATATGCTGGTCAGTACCAGGGTTAAAAATTTGAACTAAAAAATATACGAAATTTTAAAAATTCACATAATTTTTCTAGGGTACGAAATATTTTTAATCCAAAGATTAGGAGCCATACTAAAACTAATTGAAAAATAAAGTAATACTATGCTATGTTAAAATCCAATGAAATATAAAATATCAGTGAAGAACAAAAAAACAAAACTTAACTACCCATTTGTTATATTTTTTTGGAATTCCGAACCCCTTATATTATTTTTAAGATTTACTGCCTATACTCTGGCCAGGCCAGAATGCATCCCTCCTCGTCTTGAAAGATTTGCATCCCAGTAAGTTAGAGAAAATAAATAGGCCTAGGTTGGTTATTCTTCAAAAACAACTGGCGGGCTACCTATTTTCCCAAAGAAAAAACTACTGGGCTGGTCATTGAGGGAGTCCTGGATTAGGGGGTCTCCGGACAGCCGGATTATATCCTTTGGCCAGACTATTAGACTATGAAGACACAAGATTGAAGACTACGTCTCGTGTCCGGATGGGACTCTACTTGGCGTGGAAGGCAAGCTAGGCATTACGAATATGTATATCTCCTCCTTTGTAACCGACCTAGTGTAACCCTAGCCCTCTCCGGTGTCTATATAAACCGGAGGGTTTTAGTCCGTAGGACAACATACAATCATACCATAGGCTAGCTTCTAGGGTTTAGCCTCTCTGATCTCGTGGTAGATCTACTCTTGTACTACCCATATCATCAATATTAATCAAGCAGGACGTAGGGTTTTACATCCATCAAGAGGGCCCGAACCTGGGTAAAACTTCGTGTCCCCTGCCTCCTGTTACCATCCGCCTTAGACGCACAGTTCAGGACCCCCTACCTGAGATCCGCCGGATTTGACACCGACATTGGTGCTTTCATTGAGAGTTCCTCTATGCAGTCGCCACAAGGAAGGATGTCTCGTCTTGTCTTTAAAGACGGTACTACTGTCGGGGGAGCTTTGCCTGTCGGCCAAACTCTCCGGCTAGGCAGTTTCATCATGACCGCCTATTCGGCACCCGCGCCGATGATGACTTCTCGGGTCATTGAAAATAGCCTCCACGTCAGATCGGCACTCGCCGAACAGATGGATCCAATGGAGCTCGCCTCCTTAAATGAGCTCTTGGATCGCTACGGACTATGATCGGATTGGGCTTAAACCCGATCAAAGGGAGATTAACTCTCCACCGATCACCCATCATATTGCTGTGGTGGAGGAACAGTGCGGCGACCTTTCCTCTATCTTGAAGACCAACTATGTCCGGATTCCCGAGCTCTCCGAGCCGGACGCCCGTTCGCGGGAGGACAACATCCAATCCCTGAACTTAGAGTCAGGCAGCGGACCAGGATTATCGGGTAGCACCCCGGAACCGGAACTTCCAAAATTGGAAACTCCTCGGCCCCTGGATCCCAGATCGGGTAAGGGTTCGGATTCAATTCCACCCACCCACCCAAACATAAGCGATCTTTCTCACATCAGGCAAGAGCCCTTGGAAACAGTACATCACTATTGGGCCAGATTCCTCCTTGCGATAAGCAAGGTTAAGGACTGCTGCAAGGAATACGCAATCCTATTTTTCTGCAATAATTGCACGGACAAGGGAATCCTTAACGCCATAAATCGACGTGAGATAACACGCTTCGCTGACTTGGCGTCCATAGTACGAAAGTACTGTGCGATGGAAAGTGCCTGGAAAACCGAAACAAACTTTTGGGATAATTTGGCCCTGAATACAAACCCAGTCCAAAATAAAAGGGTGCATTATCACAATACACCCGGGTTAACTACCAAAAAGCAAAAACCCTCTACACGGCATGCAACCGTACTGGAGGGATGGCTCAACGGACCCTGCAAAATTCACGGTACAACGAATACAATACCAACGCACAGCCTTAGAGCATGTGGGATACTCCGGCAGGTGGCCAAAAGTGGTGAGGATCTTCTTATCCCAAATACCACAGAGCACCATCTAGCAGATAACAATATGGTGTTAACAATCTTTGAGACTTTCGCATCAAATAATAGGCGCAAGCGAACACTCCGAAGCATGGCCAAAATCTGCCACATAGTGGCAGTAGATCCATGGAGTGACACGGCTATTACCTTCAATGCCAGTGACGAACCAAAATTCCGAACAGCCCGAGCACCAGCCGCACTGGTCCTCAGTCCAATCGTGGACGGCTTTTGACTCACCAAAGTACTCATGGACGGCGGCAGTGGATTAAACCTCATCTATGAGGAAACTCTTCAAAAGATGGAAATAGACTGGAGCCGCATTGAGCAAAGTAGCACAACCTTTAGAGGAATCATACCCAGTCGGGAAGCACGCTGTGCTAGGAAAATCACACTAGATGTGGTATTCGGCATGCGGATAATTACAGGTCCGAAGAAATCACATTCCAAGTGGCCCCGTTCAGCAGTGGTTATCACGCTCTTTTAGGACGAGAGGCGTTCACAATATTCCAAGCCGTACCCCATTACGGGTACATGAAGCTCAAAATGCCAGGGCCCAACGGAATCATCACTCTCGCTAGTGATCCGGACACAGCACTCCGCGCCGAAAAGAAAACAGCCGCACTAGCCCTCAAGGCATTATCCGAAGCCCTCTCGGTCGAGGAATTAACCACGCTACGCTCTATAGTGGACAGGGACGACGTGATACTCGACAAGAGATCCAAGTCCACCTCTTTTAAACCAGCGGATGAAATAGTCAAATTCCAAGTGCACACAACGGACCCTACAAAAACAGCCTCCATCGGAGCACAGTTAAACCCTGTTGTGGACGCCGCACTACGAGAGTTCCTGCGCGAGAACTGGGACATATTCGCCTGGCATCCCTTAGACATGCCAGGAATCCCACGTAGGCTGGCCGAGCATAGCCTCAATATCCTAAAGGGATTTAAGCCGGTCAAGCAAGCTCTCCGGCGTTTCTCCGAACCTAAGAGACAGGCCATGGGAGAGGAACTATCCAAGTTATTGGAGGCCGGATTCATCAGACAAATAAAACACCCGGACTGGCTAGCAAACCTGGTGATGGTACTAAAGAAGGAGAAATCCTGGCGCCTTTGTGTCGATTTCAAAGACCTCAATAAAGCTTGCCCAAAGGATCCCTTCCCCCTCCCATGCATCGATCAAATCATTGATGCTACTGCAGGACACGAGTCATTGTGTTTCCTCGACGCATACTCCGGTTACCACCAAATCAAGATGGCAGAGTCCGACCAAGCCGCAACGGCATTCATCACACCATACGGTCCCTTCTGTTTTAACACAATGCCTTTTGGGCTCAAAAACGCCGGCACAACATATCAGCGCATGATTCAGACATGTCTGGAGAAACAAATCGGCAAAACAGTAGAGGCATACATAGACGATGTGGTCGTCAAAACCAAACATGTCGACTCTTTGATAGACGACTTGAGGCTCACATTCGACAACCTCCGAACATACGACATCAAGCTCAATCCGGAAAAATGCGTTTTCAGCGTACCAGCCGGAAAGCTCCTGGGTTTCATTGTCTCCAGTAGAGGTACTGAGGCTAATCCGGCCAAAATCCGAGCTTTGTCACAGTTGGCTACCCCAACAGACCTCAAGCAAATCCAGAAGCTAACTGGATGCGTGGCGGCTCTAAGCCGCTTTATCTCCCGCTTAGGAGAAAAGGCTTTACCCCTTTATTGCCTCCTTCGGCCACCGAAAACTTCGAGTGGACGGCCGCGGCAATAGCCGGACTGGAAGAAATAAAGGCCATTTTGGCAACCAACTCAATCTTGGCCGCCCCAAACATCGGCGAACCAATGCTGTTGTACATAGCGGCAACTCATCAAGTTGTCAGCGCAGTGCTCGTTGTCGAACGAGAAGCAGACGGACACAAATTCCCTCTTCAAAAGCCGGTATACTATGTATCCATTGTCCTCACTCCATGCAAATCACGGTACGCACATTATCAAAAGATAGCCTATGCGGTATTCATGGCATCCCGAAAGCAGCGACACTACTTTCAAGAGTGTTCGATTATAGTAGCCTCGGAAGTGCCACTTAATGATATTATAAACAACCGCGACACTACGGGCCGGATTGCCAAATGGCCATTGAGCTCCTCCCGTTCGACATAACATACAAACCTCGACGAGCCATCAAGTCGCAAGTATTGGTCGACTTCATCGCCAAATGGACGGAGGCCGAACTCCCTAAAGAGTACGGCGTATACTCCAATTAGATCATGCACTTCGATGGTTCTAAAATGCTGGCTGGTCTAGGGGCTGGCATCGTCCTGACGTCCCCAACCGGAGATACCATTCAGTATGTACTGCAAATATTGTATACAGACTCCAACAATGCAGCCGAATACGAAGCTCTATTGCATGGTCTTCGGATGGCAGTCTCCATGGGCATTCAATGCTTGGAGGTGCGTGGGGATTCAAACCTCGCAATATCCCAAATAAATGGAGATTTTTACGCCAAGGATCCGAAAATGGCGGCCTATCAAAACGCCGTCCTAAAAATGTCAGCTCGGTTTGAGGGGCTCGAATTTCACCATGTGGCTCGGGAAAACAATCAGGCGGCGGATATCCTCGCCTGCATCGGCGCAAAACGTGATGCAGTCCCCCCAACATATTTTTGGAAAGGCTGTTTAAACCATCCGTAGTATGGGAAGGGGACACCGGTAACAATAGTCCAGACCCGGCCAAAATACCCGATACCGAACTCTCTGACACAATCGGAGGCCCCGCCACCGAAATAACACCGTCAGTCCATGAAATAATGGCCATTATTGCCCCGTGGACTGAACCATTCCTTGCCTACCTAACTAGACAGGAACTTCCGGAGGACCAAAATGAGGCACACTACATAGTGCGGCGATCCAAGGCATACAGGGTCCATGAGGGAGAATTGTACAAAAAAAGTACTACCAGAGTCCTTCAAAGGTGCATCTCCAAAGTGGAAGGGCGGAATCTTTTGGCAGAAATTCACGCTGGACTCGGCGGTCATCACGCCGTAGCCCGGGCTCTTGTAAGCAAGGCCTTCCGTACATGATTCTACTGGCAACGGCCTGAGCAGATGCACAGGACTTGGTCCAACGTTGCGCCGGTTGCCATCGAGGATAAAAAGATGGGGTTTATATCATATTGCATGATTTTATCCCTCTACATCATGTCATCCTGCTTAAGGCGTTACTCTATTCTTGTGAACTTAATACTCTAGATGCATGCTGGATAGCAGTCGATGTGTGGGGTAATAGTAGTAGATGCAGGCAGGAGTCGTTCTACTTGTTGCGGACGTGATGCCTATATACATGACCATACCTAGATATTCTCATAATTATTCGCTTTTCTATCAATTGCTCAACAGTAATTTGTTCACCCACCGTAATACTTATGCTATCTTGAGAGAAGACACTAGTGAAACCTATGGCCCCCGGGTCTATTTCACATCATACAAGTTTCCAATCTATTTTATTTTGCAATCTTTACTTTCAATCTATATAATAAAAATACCAAAAATACCTATCTTATTATTATCATCTCTATCAGATCTCACTCTTGCAAGTGGCCGTGAAGGGATTGACAACCCTTTATCGCGTTGGTTGCGAGGTTCTTATTTGTTTGTGTAGGTACAAGGTGACTCACGCATAGTCTCCTACTGGGTTCATACCTTGGTTCTCAAAAACTGAGGGAAATACTTACGCTACTTTACTGCACCACCCTTTCCTCTTCAAGGGAAAACCAACGCAGTGCTCAAGAGGTAGCAAGAAGGATTTCTGGCGCTGTTGCCAGGGAGATCTACGCCAAGTCAAGACATACCAAGTACCCATCACAACTCTTATCCTTGGCTTTACATTATTTGCCATTTGCCTCTCGTTTTCCTCTTCCCCACTTAACCCTTGCCATTTTATCCGCCCTCTCTTTTTCGTTCGCCTCTTTTTCCTTCCTGCCCTTTGTGTGCTCGTTCTTTTTGCAATGTGTTGCCTTCATGTCTGAAACTGGGGAGGTTATCATTGATAAGGATAATAATATGGAAAACATTGATGCTATTGATGATCCTCTTGAGAATCCTATTATTTCGCACACTAAAAAGTTTCGTATTGGCAGCGGTAATATTATTGGGAAGGGAGTTATTCAAGATTTATTTACTTGTGTCGGTGCTTTGCCCACTATGAGTGGATCTATCCTTCATAAAACTAGTAGTCTCGCAGATGCTATATTCTTGCTCATAGTTGAACTCGGGAGACAATTTTTACATATGCATCCTTCCATACAAAGGATTTTCCTAGAATTTTCTAATATTGAGCATTCTTCTGTTAAGCGAGCAGCGACCATCTTTTTAGCTCATGAGTTCAGATTTATAATAAAAGAGGCCAATGAATTTTTTGCGCATTATAGGGTGGATGCCGGCCGTCCTCCCATAGAAGCAATTCTTTTCTATCAAGAAGATATTATGCCTTTACGATCTTTAGATCATGTTGCTTTTAATGAAAACCTTAGAAAAAAGGTTCCTACCGATGCTCTAGTTAATAGGCTCTCTTAACTTAATGATAATTTTTCCATCCAGAACAATGGGCTAGGTTTTTCCCTTGAACAAAGGCTCATGACTTTTTGCCAAAAGAATGCTTATAATGATGAATTGATTGTGCAATATGAGGGGCCAAAGGAGGAACCAATACCTCCCGTGCTTTATCTTGCAGACTTTTGTCCCATTAAATTTAGCCCTTTTGATTATTTTTGCTTGCCACAAAGGAAGCTTGCTGCTGAAGTAGGGAGTATGGGATGAGCTTTTGCGATTTATCTTATCATTATCATGGCAATACCTAGATCTATCTTCGCTTTTATGCCTAACTAAGGGCGTTAAACGATAGCGCTTGTTGGGAGGCAACCCAATTTTATTTTTATTCCTTCCTTTTTGCTCCTGTTAGTAATAAATAATTTATCTAGACTCTGTTTTGGTTGTGTTTTTTGTGTTTAATTAGTGTTTGTGCCAAGTAGAACCGTTGGGAAGACTTGGGGAAAGTCTTTTGATCCTGCTGTAAAAAACAGAAAATTTAACGCTCGCGAGAATTGATGCCATTTTTCATTGGAAAGTGATATTTAGTTAAATCTTTTTGCAGATGATTAATAGATAAATTCCTAACGTCCATAAATTTATTTTAGAATTTTTGGGGTTTCAGAAGTATCCAAAACCTACAGATTACCACAGACTATTCTGTTTTTGACAGATTCTGTTTTTCGTGTGTTGTTTGCTTATTTTGATGAATCTATGGCTAGTAATAGAGTTTATAAACCATAGAAAAGTTTGAATACAGTAGGTTTACTACCAATATAAATCAAGAATGAGTTCATTACAGTACCTTGAAGTGGTGGTTTGTTTTCTTTTACTAACGGAGCTCACGAAGATTTTCTTTTAAGTTTTGTGTTGTGAAGTTTTCAAGTTTTGGCTAAGGATTTGATGGATTATAGAACAAGGAGTGGCAAGAGCCTAATATTGGGGATGCCCAAGGAACCCCAAGGTAAAATCCAAGGACACCAAAAATCCTAAGCTTGGTGATGCCCCGGAAGGCATCCCCTCTTTCGTCTTCGTCTATCGGTAACTTTACTTAGAGCTATATTTTTATTCGCCACATGATATGTGTTTTGCTTGGAGCGTCTTGTATGATTTGAGTTTTTTCTTTCTAGTTTAACACAATCATCCTTGCTGTACACACCTTTGGTAGAGACACACATGAGTTGGAATTTATTAGAATACTCTATGTGCTTCACTTATATCTTTTGAGCTATATAGTTTTTTTCTCTAGTGCTTCGCTTATATCTTTTAGAGCACGGCGGTGGTTCTACTTTATAGAAATAATTGATATCTCATGCTTCACTTATATCATTTTGAGAGTCCTTTAGAACAGCATGGTAATTCACTTTGGTTATAAATTTTTAATGCTAAGAGAAGTTGGATGCTTGATAGATGGTTTTGAGATATAAAGGTGGTAATATTAGAAGTGTGCTAGTTGAGTAATTGTGAAATTGATGAATACTTGTGTTGAAGTTGGCAAGTCCCATAGCATGCACGTATGGTGAACGTTATGTGAAAAGTTTGAAGCATGGGGTGTTCTTTGATTGCTTTCCTTATGAGTAGCGGTCGGGGGCGAGCGATGGTCTTTTCCTACCAATCTATCCCCCTAGGAGCATGCGTGTAATGCCTGGTTTTGATGACTTGTAGATTTTTGCAATAAGTATGTGAGTTCTTTATGACTAATGTTGAGTCCATGGATTATACGCACTCTCACCCTTCCACCATTGCTAGCCTCTTCGGTACCGTGCATTGCCCTTTCTCACCTAAGAGTTGGTGCAAACTTCGCCGGTGCATCCAAACCCCGTGATATGATACGCTCTATCACACATAAGCCTCCTTATATCTTCCTCAAAACAGCCACCATACCTATCTATTATGGCATTTCCATACCCATTCCGAGATATATTGCCATGCAACTTTCCACCGTTCCATTTATTATGACACGCATCATCATTTTCATATTGCTTTGCATGGTCATGTAGTTGACATCGTATTTGTGGCAAAGCCACCGTTCATAATTTTTTCATACATGTAACTCTTGATTCATCGCAATCCTGGTACATCGCTGGAGGCATTCACATAGAGTCATATTTTATTCTAAGTATCGAGTTGTAATTCTTGAGTTGTAAGAAAATAAAAGTGTGATGATAATTATTAGAGCATTGTCCCATTAAACATATGAAGGATGAGCTAGTCCGCCCAACTAGCGGCACTAGCCACGTCTCCATTTATTCGTCTCACCTAGACCACCTCTCGTCCCCGCAAGCACCCCCAATCCGCCACCTCCTTTCCTCCCCCAGTCCCTATCTCTGCTCCTCCTCCTCCCCCAATCTCCCCCATCTCCTCCTCCCTCTCCACTTCTGGTCGGGGCGCCGCCTCCTCTCCACCTCCGCTCCACTGCACCCGCCGCTCTGAGGACCATCGACGAGGCGAGGACAGCGGTGCCATCGGACCTGCCGACCCGGAGCCCGCGCCCTCCGGACCAAGCACCGTCCGCCTCCTCCCCCTCCACGTCCACGCTCGCGGCCGTACCTGGCCACGCCGACCGCCATCGTATCATCGCACATGAGCAGCCTCTCTCCCCGGCTTCCTGCCTTCTCTCTCTCGTGGTCGTCTCTGGTAGAGCACCCCCAATCCGCCGCCTCCTTTCCTCCCCCAGTCCCTATCTCTGCTCCTCCTCCTCCCCCAATCTCCCCCATCTCCTCCTCCCTCTCCACTTCTGGTCGGGGCGCCGCCTCCTCTCCACCGCCGCTCCACTGCACCCGCCGCTCTGAAGACCATCGACGAGGCGAGGACAGCGGTGCCATCAGACCCGCCGACCCGGAGCCCGCGCCCTCCGGACCATGCACCGTCCGCCTCCTCCCCCTCCACGTCCACGCTCGCGGCCGTCCCTGGCCATGCCGACCGCCATCGTATCATCGCACATGAGCAGCCTCTCTCCCCGGCTTCCTGCCTTCTCTCTCTCGTGGTCGTCTCTGGTAGGCTAGGGTTTCTCTCCGGGACGGGGACGCCCTGGATTTCTCGGGACGTGTGTCCGTCCTTCCATACGTCGGCCGCCCTAAATTTGATGCCTTTTCTAGTTCGCAGGGAGGGACTTGGCCGGGTGCTTTCATTCTCCAGCCAGCTCAGGAACAATGGCGGTGGTAAAGCCCTCCTCTCCTCTCCTCGATTCCTTAGATGTTCTGCATGAAGCGATTCTTTGTAGTCACAACCAAGAAGAGACTGAGTATGCTTAGTTGGTTTCTTTTTCTTCATATATGTAGTTAGATCTTAGATGTGCTGCCATCTTGCTGTAGGCAGTGCAATTTCCCATGCAATCTGGAAACTTTGGTTTCTGTATTATTTTTTAGGAGTTGCAAAATGTGATCTTTGGACAAGGGAGTGACGGTTAGCCCTTAGCAGTGTTCAATTCTGGACCACTTCAATTGATAATTGCTTCATTAATGTGATTTTTTTCTTGTTTGACATAATCCCACACTTTTTCATCGAAATGCTACATCTACCTACTGACTACTCCACTTGTTCACATACAGTTTTTTGCTTTTGTTTTCACTGATTCACTTTTCTCGGCATTTTTGTGTGGGTCTCTTTTTATGGCCAACTTGACAATTTTCTCTTGAAGGAGTCGTTCAACTCAGAAAGAACAAAGAATGTTCATGTCAACCTTGGTTTTTTCTACAGTAGTTGGTAATCACTCTGAACAATAGTATGTCAGTAAAGCCAATAGTAGTTAGTTTGAGGCTGCTTTTATCTTTCCTACAATAGTTCATTTCAATTGTTCTTAGTTTTTACTGTAGTTGTTAATTCGATTACCTATTTTACAAGAAATAACAATCATTCATATATGCCATCTTATTCTTATGCAATAATCTAAAATCTATCTTGTCATACCAGGTCTCCTGTTTCCAGTGGCCATAACTATAACTATAGTTTTAACTGATGCGATTAAGGATGGTGTTGGTCGGCCACGTCCAGATTCCTTTTGGCGCTGTTTTCCCGACAGAGTATCTTTAATGTGCTCACCTTGGGCTGTTGCTTCTTTGTGCTCATCCATAGCAATACTATTCTCATTAGCTCATCCATGGCAATACCATTCTATGCACTAATCGGCAATGACACAACTACACATAGCGAGTACTAGAAAGCATGATAATGTTTTAGGGCACTTTTCTACTTTGTGCAAGAAAATTAATTTGATGGATATGCGACCTGTTCTCTCTTGATTATGTGTGGATTTTAATACACAATTATTTTTGTAGAAGGTAACTTGATTGACACTATTTTGTTATTTCTATATGGAGAAAATGCGAGCTCGGCTGATGGATTGCATACTATTTGGCTGAGTGGTTTTGTACTAAAGATACAATTGAGCTGAAGACTTCTTTTGTATGGAAATTCACTATGGAAACCGAAATAATGGTACTCTGCACAACCGTTGACTTTCTTGCATTGGTTCTTCATTCTATAAGTCACACCTTTTCTATTTGGTAAAAGAAGAGTGAGCTCATGCTTGAACTTCTACCATATATGTTAACACTTGGATACTGTATCAACCCTCTGATACTTCATAGTTTTCCCTTGCATTGCCTCCTTTAACTCTTCAGCTGGACCTTTGAAAAGAATGATTTTTTGGTTATATAATTTATTATGTTTTGTTTCATTGTCGAGAGGTAGAATGTAAAGTAGGCTTCTATTTTCAGTCTATTCATATGCAGATATTTGATATAAGTGAATATATACATTTTGGTAGGTGAATGTGCTCTCCATTAATATCACTGATATATTTGAGCTTCAGAGAAGGATATCTATGCCATTTTGTTTTTGGTTTTTGAACAAAAGAGTGTTGTATGTGCATCGTTAAGAGGATGAAGCAGCAAAATTACCAATTTAGCAGGATGTGGCTGATACGTACAGAGTGGCTTTACTTAGGTTTGGTGTTACTACTATTTCTTTCGTTGTAAAACTGCAGTACGACAAAGTTTATAGATTTATCAGCCATGCTTTTGGTGCCAGTAGTTTTGACTATAGCTGTTGTGCAACTCCGTGTGTCTATGATCTATTGTTTAAATATAACGTAACATTCTGAAATTATTAGTTGTTCTCTATGTATGAGAAATCATGAAAGAACTGTCTGCTAGGGGTAAATAATATTTTCCGCTGTTTGATAAAACAGTTAGGCCTCTACCCTCTCATATATTTTTATTCTCTTTTGAAGAATTCCTAGCCTTGAATACTATTTTCTCCATGGTTCTCATGTTGTGCATTCTACAATGCAGGACACTGAATCAATAGTTACACGAAAGTTTGATGCCGTGTGAGTAGCAGAAACTGAAAGAATAAGGATTAGTCCTCTGAGAAGAGGTTGACATTATATGCCCCTTCAGGTAATCAATTTGCGCTTTAATCTTTCTGTGTTTTTCTTTTGTTTTTTTACTTTAAAATAGAATAACGACAGACTAGCTAATTCCATTTTTTGTGCATGATATATGTTGATCTCAAATGGATTTCAATGGCTCAATGTTCCATTCAATCTTTTTTTTGCTATGTATCTTCCATTTAGACATACTGGATGACCAGCTTTTCATAAACTAATAACCAAGGAAACTTATTTTAATAGTTGCAGCAGCACCTACTAATATTTGCCAATAAACTATCCATGATATGTATCTTCCATTTTATTAATTGCCAAAAAACGAGGATAACAGTGGACACCCCAAATAGTATCTCTGAATCTTAATTGTTCATCCTTAATGCTTGAAATGTTCCACATGATGTTTGCTGGTAGAAAGATCCAAGCATATATACACTTGGAATGCCTTGGTGATTGATGATTTTGCCATTTGGAGCCCACTTAGGATGTTTTGGTAATTAGCAAAATGAAACTATTCAAGCAAAATCATTTTATCATTAACACTCTTGGCATTCTGTTGCATCAGAAAGGACCAATGGTTTTGCCATTTGGGAGCTCATGCTTATGGTTAGTTGTATAGCTATAATTTCTCTGTACATACAATTTTTCCTTAGAGAATAAGAATCATTTGTTCCTGGTAGTCTCATTGTACTTGTCCATTTGTTCCTCTGGTTTTTTCTTCTCGTGTTGCTTTATTCCATATTTTGCTCATGTGCTGCAGTGCTCGCTTTTGTCTTCCCCTGATGTTCTCGTCTCAAGGCTACTGACCTAGGAGTAGTCATATGCAAGTTCTAGTTATCGCCCCTATCCTCTTTCCTGCAGGTATGCAGGAATCTCTTATCCAGATTCTAGCTACATCCTTTACTATGACAATCTCGTGCTATACTTCAGAGTGTACTCTTTATATAGCTACTAATTTCATAATGTTGTTCGCTGATTGCTCGCTGCTATCTTCGGTTCATATGGTCGCTGGCTGGACACTTGCTGCTATCTTTGATTCATAAATCACACTATATTGCCTTTATTTTTACATATAAATGTAAATGTTGACAAGTATATTATTCTGGTTGTTGAGTCAGTCTATTGATAATAGTTAATGTGTGTTGATTCTTATTCTCTCAATTCCTCTGAAGCCTATACTTCCTGCTCAATTTGGAATGCATGATCAGAGAGATATGGCGAGGGAGGTGGCGAGGATGTCGTTGGTGATCTTGAAGAATGGCAAGACGCCGAGCGATGTGCTGCTGCACCAACTGCCCAAGACGCCGAGTGACGCGTAGCTGCTGCCGCTGCCCAAGAAGATGACAAGCACAAATGATGGTTTGATCTGTGTGTAGTTGCATTGTTTATTTCTTAATCTGTGAAGATCATTTTTATTAATTATTTTGACACGAACCCTATGCTTTCTGTCAAGAGATTGTTTTTGTAGTTGCCTATTTATTGTTATCTACCATTTTTAAATCTTCTGCAACATAGCATCTGAAGTACTATACTCCTATTATGCAAAGACTTCAAGAGGATTAGCAGTTTCAAATTCTACTATCGAGTTGTTTGCTCTTTTTGAAATACAAATGTCTACCGAATGTGTTATTTTCTCGCGTCCTAACCTTTTAAGATAATATTCAGATAAACTTCTGGATGCAACGTCCTGGGCATGTGCTTTCGAGCAATATTTGAATAAAGATACCAGTATTTTTTGTTTCCATCTCCAGCACAGCTTACTCTAACCAATCCTATTACTATTTGTGTTCCTGAGATTTCCATTAAAGCGCGAGAGGAGCGGTGGCGGCGGCGTCGAGCTGCGATGAAGTGGCGCTCGGGCACGAGATTTCCATTAATTTTCTATATTTCTTATTTATGCATTTGTGACCATAGCTTTCCACTTTAGCTCATAAACTGGATGGCAAAATAGAGTTTGCCCACTCCATATCTGTGTTGTCTTATTAGGAAAATAGAGTTTGTTTTATAGCTGATGCTTAATATATTTTATCGACCGGTGAATGCTCAACTTTACCTCATAAACTGGATGGCAAATGCTAATTCTAATGGGGCTTTTGCCACTTATTGTTTTATGGTTGTCTAGACAGCTGATGGCATGCTTCTTTCTTGCTAATTATCAATTCTTTTGTACAGGGTCCCTCAGCTACTTATGCTTTGCTAGACAATGAGAGTATGTAGATAGCATGTATGGTTTTTACATTGTTTTGCACAGGTTGTGATGCATCACATGATGTTTTGCTTTTACATTTATGAGTATTACAGAGTCCTTTCTTTTTCCACAAGGGGCGGTAGTTGTGCCATTTGATTCGAAGGACAAGGAGTTGATCACAAAGGGGTAGCATTCAGGATATATGCACACAGAAGAGTACAGAACCAAATTATATGATGTAATTGACCACTATTCTTATTAACTTCTCCTGTACACAATGTTCACAAGTTCATGTATTAAGTACATTTTATTGTGTCACTTGTGTTTACTTTTTTCGATGCAAGTTTACAGCTACTCGGAGTTCCTAATTGTAGACTCAACTATCTTGACCTACCGATGATCTAATTTGTGGCATTATTACCTTAAAAAATATTTGCATTTAATTTCCTTTATATATAAGGGGTATAAGTTATTACCAAATGTACTCAAATATACGGTTATTAAAAATGCAAATATTTTCAACACGAACATGGTTTTAAACGGGTCTTTGCGCCATTTGGCGCAACTGGTCATCTAGTGTGAGGAAAGGATGATGGAGACTATGATTCCCACACAAGTCGTGAGACTCCTGACGAAAAAAAGAGGCCAAAGAAAAAAAGGCCCAAATAATAGTAAAATTAATAATAATAAATAAATGAGAGAAAAAGAGAGAAGGGACAATGTTACTATCCTTTTTCCACACTTGTGCTTCAAAGTAGCACCATGATCTTCATGATAGAGAGTCTCTTATTTTGTCACTTTCATATACTAGTGGGAGTTTTTCATTATAGAACTTGGCTTGTATATTTCAATGATGGGCTTCCTCAAATGCCCTAGGTCTTTATGAGCAAGCGAGTTGGATGCACACCCACTTAGTTTCTTTGATGAGATTTCATATATTTATAGCTCTAGTGCATCCGTTGCATGGCAATCCCTACTCCTTGCATTGACATCAATCGGTGGGCATCTCCATAGCCCATTGATTATCCGTGTCAATGTGAGACTTTCTCCCTTTTTGTCTTCTCACACAACCTCAATCATCATATTCTATTCCACCCATAGTGCTATGTCCATGGCTTGCGCTCATATATTGCGTAAAAGTTGAAAGAGTTTGAAAAGGCTAAGTATGAAACAATTTCTTGGCTTGTCATCGGGGTTGTGCATGATGATAGCATTTTGTGTGACGAAAATGAAGCATGGACAAACTATATGACTTTGTAGGGATAAGTTTTCTTTGGCTATGGTATTTTGATAAGACATAATTGCTTGATTAGCATACTTGGAGTATTACTATTTTTATGTCAACAATAAACTTTTATCTTCAATCTTTCGAATCTGAACATTCATGCCACAATATAGAAAGATACATTGAGGAATATTCTAGAAAGCATTACACATCAAAATTCTGTTTTTATCATTTACCTACTCGAGGACGAGCAGGAATTAAGCTTGGGGATGCTGATACGTCTCCAACGTATCTATAATTTTTGATTGTTCCACGCTATTATATTATCTATTCGGATGTTAATGGGCTTTATTTTACACTTTTATATTATTTTTGGGACTAACCTATTAACGGGAAGCCCAGCCCAAATTGCTGGTTTTTTGCCTATTTCAGTGTTTTGTAGAAAAGGAATATCAAACGGAGTCCAAACGGAATGAAACCTTCGGGAACGTGATTTTTGGAACAAACATGATCCAGAGGACTTGGAGTGGACGACAAGCAATCAACGAGGCGACCACGAGGCAGGGGGCGTGCCCTCCCCCCTCGTGGGCCTCTCGTTGCTCCACTTCAAATGCGTTGGAGATAATATAATAGCATGGAACAATAAAAAATTATAGATACGTTGGAGATGTATCACTCTCCCATAATCGCTTCAAATGCAGCTTTATCTATACTTGAACCGTTTTGCGGTCAATGTTGTATGACTTGTATGACTGATACGTCTCCAACGTATCTATAGTTTTTGAAGTATTCATGCTGTTATTTTATCATTCTTGGATGTTTTACAATCATTTGATAGCACCTTTATATCTTTTTTGGGACTAACCTATTGACCCAGTGCCCAGTGCCAGTTGCTGTTTTTTGCTTGTTTTTCACATCGCGGGAAATCAATATCAAACGAGTCCAAACACCGTGAAACTTTTTGGAGATTTTTTTGGACCAGAAGACTTAGGATGGGCCAGAGCAGCACCTCGGGGGTGCCCCTAGGGGGGCACAACCCACCAGGGCGCGCGGGGGCCCAGGCACGCCCAGGTGGGTTGCGCCCACCTCGGTGGCCTCCTCCAGCCCCTCTTTACCCTATAAATTCACAAATATTCTGAAAACCCTCAGGGTTAACCTAGATTAGAAGTTCCGCCACCACAACGCTCTGTAGCCACCGAAAACCAATCTAGACCCCGTTCTAGCACTCTGCCTGAAGGGGAAATCATCTCCGTTGGCCATCTTCATCATCCAGCGGCCACCACGATGATGAGGGAGTAGTCCACCCTCAGGGTTGAGGGTTTGTACCAGTAGCTATGTGTTTAGTCTCCCTCTCTCTCGTGTTCTTGAGATGTCATGATCTTAATGTATTGCAGGCTTTGTTAATATAGTCAGATCGTATGGTGTTTTCCCCTCTCTATCTTGTTGTGATGAATTGAGGTTTTCCCTTTGAGTTGTTATCGGATTGAATACTTTTATGGATTTGAGAACAATAGATATATGTCTTGCAAATGAATACTTGTGGTTACAAGGGGGTATTATTTTGATTCACTTGATATATGTTTTGGCACTCAATTCGCGGATTCCTGAGGTGACATTGGGGTAATCTATGCATAGGGGTTGATACACTTTCTTGTCTTTGTTTCTTCGGTATAAATCTGGGGGCACTCTTTGAAGTTCTTTGTGTGGGATTGAATATTATGAATATGAATTTGCTTTGGTGTTATTTTAGTACGAACTCTAGGATAGATCGAACGGAAAGAATAGCTTTGTGTTATTTTAGTACGAACTCTTGAATAGTTGGAACGGAAAGAATAGCTTTGAGGTGGTTTCGTACCCTACAAACAATATATTCTTATTTTCTCCGCTAGATAGGAACTTTGGAGTGATTCTTCATCGCACTTTGAGGAATGGTTATATGATCCAATTATATTAGCATTGTTGAGAGGTTGCGCTAGTGAAAGTACGGACCCTAGGCCTCATTTTCAAGCATTGCAATACCATTTTTGTGCCCGTTTACTATTTGCTACCTTGTTGTTTTATTTATTCAGATTATAAAAATATATTTCTACCATCAATATTACACTTTTATCACCATCTCTTCGCCGAACTAGTGCACCTGTACAATTTGCCATTGTATTGGGTGTGTTGGGGACACAAGAGATTTCTTGTATTTGATTGCATGGTCGTTTGAGAGAGACCATCTTGATCCTACACCTCCCACGGATTGATAAACCTTAGGTCATCCACTTGAGGGAAAATTGCTACTGTCCTACAAAACTCTGCGCTTGGAGGCCCAACATGTGTCTACAAGAATAAAGTTGCGTAGTAGACATCAAGCTCTTTTCTGGCTCCGTTGCCGGGGAGGTGAGTGCATGAAGGTATATCTTTAGATCTTGCAATTGAATCTTTTAGTTTATTGTTTTATTACTAGTTTGGTTTATAAAAGAAAACTACATAAAAATGGAATTGAGGTTGCATCATATTATTGATCATCTTTATAATATCTCTCTTGAAAATGATGGAAAGGAAAATTGTGCTCAATTGATAGAAGAAGAATTCTATCTAATGTTTGGCATAAATGATGAGCATGATTGCAATGTTGTTAGTATGAATTCTTTGAATATCCATGATGCTAATGATATGCAAAGCCATAAGCTTGGGGATGCTATGTTTGATGAAGATGATATTTTTAGGCCCCCAAGATTTGATGTGCAAATTTGTTACAATGATTGCATGCCTCCTATTTATGATGATTATGATGATGAAAGTGGAAGTGGAGAGGCCATGACTTTATTTAGTGATAAATCCACCATTTTGGATGAGGATTCAATTGACTATGATAACAAAGTTGCTATCTATGATTATTATGGTGATGACATATATGCTATATTGAATAATGATAACCATGAAACTTGTTATCATGATTTTAATTTTCAATCACATGATAGTTATTTTGTCGAGTTTGCTCCCACTACTATTCATGAGAATAAAATTGCTTATTTGGAGAGTAAGAAAATTTCTATGCTTATGTATCATGAAAAGAATGCTTTATGTGATAGCTATTTTGTTGAATTCATTCATGATGCTACTGAAAATTATTATGAGGGAGGAACTTATGCTTGTAGGAATTGCAATAATATTAAGTTTTCTCTTTATGTGTTGAAAATCTTGAAGTTATGCTTGTTTTGCCTTCCTATGCTAGTTGATTCTTGTTCCCATAAGTTGTTTGCTCAAAAATCCCTATGCATAGGAAGTGGGTTAGACTTAAATGTGCTCGCCATGTGATTCATGATGCTCTCTTTATGTTTCAACTCTTATCTTTTATGCGAGCATCATGCCTAGCTAAAAGGCATTAAAGAAAAGCGCTTGTTGGGAGACAACCCAACACTTTTACCTACTATTTTTGGTGTTCACATGATTAAGCTACTGTAGTAATCATGTTTTATAGCTTTTGTTTGAATAAAGTGCCAAGTAAAGCCTTTGGGATGGTCTATGGTGATAGTTGATTTGATCTTGCTGAAAAAGGAAACTTTTGCGCTCCGGAAAACAATTCTCATTTTCAATAGAAGCGTGATAAAATGTTGAATATTTTTGCAAAATATTAATAAAAAATTACCCAGGTTTTTCTAATTTTTCAGAATTTTTGGAGAAGCAGAAATACGGTAGGAGTACAGATTACTACCAACTGTTTTGTTTTTGACAGATTCTGTTTTCAATGCATAGTTTGCTTGTTTTCTAGTTTCTATGGCTTATATTTCTCAATATAAGTTGTGGAAATGATATGCTACAGTAGGCATTATGTGGAAAAAATTATGAATCTTGTCTTTGACAGTACCAAGGTGAAGTGGTTTGCTCTTTATCATACTGACCTATCTCACAAAGTTCCGTTAAGTTTTGTGTGATTGAAGTTTTCAAGTTTTGGGTGACATGTCAATATTTGGAGAATAAGGAGTGACAAGACCCTAAGATTGTGGATGCCCAAGGCACCCGCAGGGTAATCTTCAAGGAAGATCTAAGAAACTAAGTTTGTGGATGCCCCGGAAGGCATCCCCTCTTTCGTCTTCAACATTATCGGTAACCTCACTTGGAGCTATGTATTCATTCGTCACATGATATGAGCTTTACTTGGAGCGTCATTTTATTTTGTTAGGATTTTCTTGCTTTTGTTTAGAATAATGTTTTGCATATTTTATTTCAATAAAAGTGGCAATGATAGCCTTTGCCATGCTTATTTTTTAAGTATACATGTTGCTGTTTGAAAACAGATAGTTTATTGCTGTTGCAAAAATTCCCTAGAAAATTCAGAATGTGATAAAACGTTGAAACTTTTTGCAAAATGAGCTCCGATAAATTTTCTACAGTGTGGAAAATTTTCATAAATTTTGGAGTTAGGGAAGTATTGATACTCTTGCATTCTTTACATGTACTGTTTTGGTAGATTGCCGTTATGTTTGCATTGTTTGCATATGTTTGCTTGTTTAATGATTTTATTTGAGGATATGAGTATTAAATATGCAGAGGAATTTAGTATGCAATGTTGAATAATAATTTTAGTGATTTGATACAGTAGAGAATGATAAGGTTTTTGCATTGGTGTATACTAACTTATCTCACGAGTTCTTGTTGAGTTTTGTCAGGATGAAGCTTTTGAGATTTAGGAAAACCGTGATATGAGAAGAATTAAGGAGACACAAAAGCTCAAGATTGGGGATGCCCAAGGCACCCCAAGATAATATTTCAAGAAGTCTCAAGCATCTAAGCTTGGGGATGCCTCGATAGGCACCCCACCTTTCCTCTTCAACAATTATCAGTTAGTATCGGTTGAGCCTAAGTTTTTGCATCTTCACATGAGTTGTGCTATTCTTAGAATGTCATTTTATTTTCATTTTGCTTGATGTTTTAATAAAATACTTAGATCTGAATGTTTTTAAATAAAATAGAGTCCTCAAATAGTTGTCAGGGAGGCTAAGTAAGCGGCATTCACATCCCGTCAACGAAGCTCTTTTCTATGGAATTGCTCTAGTGCTTCACTTATATCTTTTTGAGAACGGTGTGCTTTAGTATTTTTGAAGAAATTCTCTCTTGCTTCACTTAAATTAATTTGAGAGAAAGAAATATTATTCTCATGATCTTCAGTTATATCTTTTTGGAGTATCTTGTCATTTACTCTCGTGCTTCACTTATATCCATGAGTAAATTGTTGAATAAATTGAATGTCATGAAGTTGAAATCATATCATGCCTAATGGTAGCTTCACATTGGGTTTAGAAAGTGAAATCTTTTGAGTCTTGAGAATCACAATATTGTTCATACATGCAATTCATTAATAATTAGTATAAGAAAGAGAACTTTCACATGCAAATACACTCTCTTGGAAATATTTTGTGATTGTGAGCCCCCATCAAAATATTATATGCCAAAATTGTTGACGTTGGACAAGGAAGACAATGTAATGGTTTATGTTTGTTCATATTCACATGGAAGTTATATTGTCATAGATCCTTCAACATGTGGTGTTTGCCCCCCCTCCCCGCTAGCCAAAAATTCCTCACCCAGTAGAGATACTACTTGTGCATCCAAAAACCCTTAAACCCAAATCTTATTTTCAAGAGTCCACCATACCTACCTATGGATTGAATAAGATCCTTCAAGTAAGTTGTCATCGGTGCAATAAGGCAATAAAAATTGCTTCTAAAAGTGTTAGATCATTTAGTGTAAGAGAAAATTGAGCGTTGTACGAACTTGTGATGACAAAGAATAAAAGTGACATACTGCATAATAAAGGTTGCTCTCATAAGGGGCAATATAACGTGACATTCTTTTGCACTAAGGGGTTGAGCATACAAACAAATAAGCGCATGGCAACCGCTGCTTCCCTTTGTGAAGGGCCTATCGTTTACTTTTATGTATTTACTTTTATGCAAAGAGTCAAATTATTTCTCTCTATTCCTTTTTATTTTCCTCTTTTGGCAAGCATCATGTGGTGAGGAAAGATCTAGGCACATATATCCAGTTGGATATGGGTAGCATGAGTTATTATTGTTGACATCACCCTTGAGTTAATACGTTGGGAAGCGAAATTATAAGCCCCTATCTTTCTATGTGTCCGGTTGAAACGTTTTTCTCATGTGTATGCGGTGAGTGTTAGCAATCATAGAAGACTATAAGATGGTTGAGTATGTGTAGCTCGTACTTAAACTCCATTTAATAAGTTGAATTGCAATTGCTTGGTGACTAAGAACATAGGTTGTTGAGTTTCAAGAGAGTTCATTGTTCAAACCGTAACATGTGAATTGGTTCCTACTTTAACATGAGAATTATTATAAGAAAGAATTGCTGCTATGATGCTAGGGAAAGTGATTGAAATTTTCATTGATCAAACTTATGCACTTTGCTAGTATTCACACTTCATAAATTTTTTCTTTTATCATTTACCTACTCGAGGGCGAGTAGGAATTAAGCTTGGGGATGCTGATACGTCTCCAACGTATCTATAATTTATGAAGTATTCATGGTGTTATTTTAACATTCTTGGATGTTTTACAATAATTTTATAGCAACTTTATATCAATTTTGGGACTACCCTATTGACCCAATGCCCAGTGCCAGTCGCTATTTTTTGCTTGTTTGTTACATCGTAGGAAATCAATATCAAATGGAGTCCAAACACCGTGAAACTTTTTGGAGAATTTTTTTGGACTAGAACACCCAGGATGGGCCGGGGCAGCACCTGGGGGTGCCCCGAGGGGGCACAACCCACCAGGGCGCGCCTGGGCACCCAGGCACGCCCAGGTGGGTTGTGCCAACCTCGGTGGCCTCCCGCACCCCCTCTTTACCCTATAAATTCACAAATATTCCAAAAACCCTTGGGGTTAACCTAGATCAGAAGTTCCGCCGCCGCAAGGCTCTGTAGCCACCGAAAACCAATCTAGAGCCCGTTCCGGCACTCTCCCGGAGGGGGAAATCATCTCCGGTGGCCATCTTCATCATCCTGGCGGCCACCACGATGAGGAGGGAGTAGTCCACCCTCGGGCTAAGGGTTCGTACCAGTAGCTATGTGTTTAATCTCTCTCTCTCTCATGTTCTTGAGATGTCATGATCTTGATGTATCACGGGCTTTGTTAATATAGTCGGATCATATGGTGTTTTCCCCTCTCTATCTTGTTGTGATGAATTGAGTTTTTCCCTTTCAGATTTCATTGTTATCGGATTGCATACTTTTATGGATTTGAGAACACATGATATATGTCTTGCAATTGAATACTCGTGGTGACAATGCGGTATCGTATTGATTCACTTGATATATGTTTTGGCACTCAACTCGTGGATTCCCGAGGTGACATTGGGATAATCTACGCATAGGGGTTGATGCACATTCTTGTCTTTGTTTCTCCGGTAGAAATCTTGGGGCACTCTTTGATGTTATTTGTGTTGGATTGAATATTATGAATATGAATTTGCTTTGGTGTTATTTTAGTACAAACTCTAGGATAGATTGAACAGAAAGAATAGCTTTGTGCTATTTTAGTACGAACTCTTGAATAGATCGAACGGAAAGAATAGCTTTGAGGTGGTTTCGTACCCTACAAACAATTTATTCTTATGTTCTCCGCTAGATAGGAACTTTGGAGTGATTCTTCATCACACTTTGAGGGGTGGTTATATGACCCAATTATATTAACATTGTTGAGAGGTTGCACTAGTGAAAGTACGGACCCTAGGACTCATTTTCAAGCATTGGAATACCATTTTTGCCCGTTTACTATTTGCTACCTTGCTGTTTTTATTTATTCAGATTATAAAAATATATTTCTACCATTAATATTACACTTCTATCACCATATCTTCGCCGAACTAGTGCACCTATACAATTTGCCATTGTATTGGGTGTGTTGTGGACACAAGTGATTTCCTGTATTTGATTGCAGGGTCATTTGAGAGACACATCTTCATCCTACACCTCCCACGGATTGATAAACCTTAGGTCATCCACTTGAGGGAAAATTGCTACTGTCCTACAAAACTCTACACTTGGAGGCCCAACATGTGTCTACAAGAATAAAGTTGCATAGTAGACATCAATGACCACATCAGCATAATAACTATTTTCTATTGGCTGGCTACCCACCTGCCTATTTATTATTTTTATACTCTGCAAGTCTTCCTGACTATAAATTATATCCATCTACGTGCGGTGTGTGGCGCAGCCTCCTCCTCCTTTTTCTTCCTTCCTCCAAAATTAGATGTAGGTTCCTCCCTCTTCTCTCTGTTCTTTTGTCCCCTTCTCCTATGGTGCCAATGGAGGATTGTTTATGCTGGTGCCTCGCAAGCCTGGTGCCCATAGCTGACGCTTGCGTGTACGAATCTGGTTTGGAGCTCACCCAGAGTCAGCGCCATGGGCAACTTTCATCGTTTTTGTACAACAACCATGGGTTTCGTGCTCCCTATGTTTGTCGCCTGACGACTGGGGATTTGGAGGAATCATGGGTATGTGTTTCCTATTTTTCTGTTTTCTCCTTTGTGGGTCTCATTTTGAATCCTATGGACTGAGTCTATAGTTTATATTTATGAATAGTTTTTCTATTATTCTAATGGTTTTGTCATAAGTAAACAGTAGGGATTCATACGTGTATTTGTTTAGTATTTAATAGTATTTCTTCCTTTATATATTTCTTGTTCTTTTTTCAGAAGTTTACTATAGGGATTCATATGTATATTTCTTTAGTTTGGTCAGAAGATATCACTAGTTAGTGTTGTGTTTTTTTGGGTTCAGATATTTTTTTCACTTTGTTATGTAACAGTTGCTAGATCTGTGCAAATACTCAGTTATGTCAGGTGTTCACATATTTCTTACTCCCATGACCATTTGCAAGAAATGACATGTAGAATCAGGATTGTTGGTCCTAGTTCGAGGATACTGAAGATGGAGACGGCAGACAAGAACGAGTATCAGTAGATGGAAGTTGCCTACCACATCGACTTCGATGGTTGCATCAACCTAACAACTGGGTGGAAGGAGTTTGTGGCAGAGTCTGTAATTGAGGATGGACATGTGGTTATGGTTATGTTCATTAGGGAAGGTGACTCTCTGACATTCAGAATTTATGTGTTGTAGGTTTTCAATGTGTCAAATTAGGCTAGTTGTGAGATTTGTCTGCGTTTGATTATGTTGCAGTATTTTTTTAAAAACATTGTGTAGGCGATGGTTGAACTCTATGTTTTACAATATGGTTTGGAACGATTTGTTCATATGTTATTGTATGCGCTATATTTTTAATGCAATGCTTAATATTTGGCTCTAGAGCAATTGTTTTATTTTTTATATTTTGTTTGGAACAACTATAGTTGAACTGATGTGCATCCTTTGTTTTTACTAGCATATTTTCATGTAGATAGCTCGCACATGAAAAATATATGCTAATAATGGAAGTAGCACCCCTTGGGTTGAGTTTGTTAAACTTGCATGCTGATAATGATAGAACTGAAATACTTTGAATGTCAATGCCCAATCGCGTTGTTGGTTGCAGAGCATTTTTTCCTAGTATTTATAGGATTTCAGAGCACAATTAGTTTTAGTTGACTACTGATAGTTCAAGTAATTTTTAAATAAAAATAATTTAGTCTTGCTGCATAATACACATTTTTTTGAACTTTTTGAATTTTTGTAGTTGAACTTTTTAAAATTTTGTTTCTAATTTTTTTATTGCATTCTTTTCTATGTTGAAGTATCCTTTTAAAATTTTGTTTTTTTTACAATGAACATGTGTTTGAACTTTTCTACATTCTTTATTTTGAACTTATTTCTTTATGGTGTGCATTTTTGTTCCTTCGATTGGTCATGTGGTATCCGAAGGAATTTTGTAATGCGTCACTCTGTTGTATTGGGTCGCCCCTGCGGAGCCATTGTTTTCGGCCCACATAGCCCGTCCGCGCGGCTGTGTAGTGCAGCGTGCACGTGCGCTATGCATTTAGTACCACCTCACTAGCCGAGGGGGCTTTCAACCTGTTTATAAGCGCTGCCGAGGCATACTTGTCGAACTCCTCAAGATATTCACATGAGAGCTTATACATGATGCTCGCTCTCTGTCATGACCTATGGGCCCTGTTCGGTTGACCCGCATAGTATAGTTTACAATGAATTTGCCAGTGGTTCGTTGTTGGCTTGAGTCCTAGTATCCACTTGCGTTGGGCCGTCCTATCCCTTGAGAGGTCATTTTTTTATTGTTCTTAGCATTTTTTGCTCTACTTTTTATTGTTCGGTAAGACATCCAGGACTGTATCCAGGGGCATATAGTTGTACTGACACATCTCTTTTGCTTGTTTATTATTTGTATGGACTGATGAACAGCGTCGTCGGTTGAAAAGCTACACCGCACCGAGTGGCATAGTTGTACTCACACATCTTTTTTGTTTGTATGGATTGATGAAACATCCGCGGCAAGATTGACAATGGTTGAAGGCACAACCCCCGCACCGTGCCTCTCAAACAAGCGCATTGACGCGTTAGCGCGAGGCTGAGCCGGGGGGAGGGGTGTCGGGACCCCCCACCCCCATACTTGCGAGGCCGAGCCAGGAACTAGCCATAGCAGGTGATGACACGGTGTGCAGCAGCGTCGATGCAGAGGTGAGTCCGTAACGTGACTTGCCCGATTATCTATCTTTTAGGGGGTGTGGTTGCATAGGGGGTGGGGGTGGGAACAAAATAACCACACAGCGCCTGTCAAACGAGTGCACTGCCACATTAGCGTGAGGCCGAGCTGGGAGGGGAGGCCCTTCCCGGCGAGGCCAAGCCAGGAACGAGCTGTAGCAGCCAACGATGCGGCACGCCGCAGCGTCGCATGCAGAGGGGAGTCCATAACCTGACTTGCCACATTATCTATCTTTTAGGGCAAAAACAAGCACTGCACCAAGGGGCAGAGTTGTACTGACACATCTTCCTTGTATGGACTTGCCCCATGATCTATCTTTAGGGCAAAAACAGGAACACACAGTGGGGCATAGTCGTACTGGCACATCTTTTTTTCTTATTTGTATGGACTGATGAACAACGTCATTGGTAAAGAAGCGACATCGCACCGAGTGGCATAGTTGTATTGTCACATCATTTTTGTTTTTATGGATTGATGAAACATCCGCGTCAAGATTGACATTCGTTGAAGGCACAACCCCCACACTGCACCTGTCAAACGAGCGCACTGTCGCGTTAGTGCGAGGCCAAGCCAGGGTGAGGGGATCCCCCCTCCCCCATCCCGACGAGGTCGAGCCAACAACGAGCCATAGCAGGCGACGACACGGAGTGTCGTGGTGTCGCATGCGGAAGCGAGTCTGTTGGATTGCAGGTTCCGGCAAACCCTTGAGGTTCGAACATTGGGGTGCGCACGAAGATCTCTCCCTAGCTCGCTCTCGCAACGATCTCAAGGCCTAGCTCGCCGAACCAAAGGAACAAGAGACACGAGAGTTTATACTGGTTCGGGACACCGTTATGGTGTAATATCCTAGTCCCGTGTGGTGTGGTGGATTGGCTTGTGGGCTAAGGATGAACTAGTACAGTGGACGGACATTCTCCTGAGGAGAGGTGTTCTTGAGCTCGATGAGCTGGTGAGATGGCCTTGGTGGAGTGGATCCGATCCAAGATGAGCCGATCCTTGACTACGGTGGTGGCTAATCCTATTTATAGAGGCCCTGGTCCTCTTCCCAAATGTTTAGGAGGGAAGGGATCCCACAACGACCAATTTCCAAGGAAGAAAACTTGTACAAGTTATCTTGACAAAAGGTGGTCTTCGCCTGCCAAAGGCTCTGGTAGTGACGCCGCTGTGGGCTCTGCGGTGACCTCCGTCGTGTCGTCCTGCTGGTCTTTGGTCTTGTTGCACAAATATGGCAACCTTTGCCTGATGCCTCGGGACTCCTCGCCTGCGCCTGCTTCCTAGCACCAAAGAGGAAACTGGCACACTGCGCCCGCTGGCGCCCGCCAGGCTTCGGTCGTCATGGCTCACGTCACGCGGACCTCGTGGGGTGCCCCTTGCATAGATATCTCCGCTCCTCGGGAGCCAGCCTAGCGAGGCCGCCCCAGAGGAGGTGTTGGTGTCGTCCACCTCATGAGGGTCTTGAGTGGTTGCTGATGAAGATGGGTCATACCAGGCCGTTGGTGGAGCCACGCCCTGGGCCGCAGGCAGGCAAGTCTGGCTACCCCCGTTCCCAGGATGCCGACAGTAGCCCCTGGGCCCAAGGCGTGCTCGGACTTGGCTTCGAGGCGAAGCCAAAGGGCAAGTGCGGAGCACCGCGGGCCCTAACCGCCCGCGGCCTCGATTGTCAGGCGATTGATAGGTCGTGGGTGTCTCCGCTTCCCCACGCAGCCTCGGCAACTGTCCTTAGCTGACAAAAGGCTGGCGCGCGTCGTAGGGCTTTCATTGCCTTCCTTCACCTTGCTCCAGGCCCCCTTTCTCTTTCTCGCTCCGAGAGACTCCAGATCCAAACGAACCCTTCTCCGAGCCTACAACCAATGACATCCGATTGGGCGAAGGCCGCAGGCTCGCCTTCCTGGTACGAGCCGGCCTTGAGTGCGCCTAGCGTCTCGGAGAAGAATCTCGCCGCCACGCTCCTGATGACGGCGGACAGCACCAACAAGGGGGGGAAGACCACGCTTTGGGCTGGCTCCGACGAGGCGGAGCCCTCATGCAGTACCTCCTATCCCTTCTTTCATGAACAACGTCGTCGCGGGGCTGGTTCCTCCTTTCTCCGACTTCTTCTATGTCGTCCTCAGCCACTACAAGCTGCATGCCCTTCATCTCCATCCCAACTCCATCCTCCTCCTGTCGATCTCCGCCTTCTATTGCGAAGCATTTGTGGGGGTGATGCCGTCCATGGCGTTGCTTCGCCACTTCTTCCACCTCCGGCTCAAGGAGGACCATTGCTCATGGTGTGCCAACTTTGTTGCGGCCAATGGTACTAATGCGATCTCAAAGGCCGGGAAGAAAGCTGAGGGCTTTAGGAGCAAGTTGGTCATGATGGATGCCAAGTGCGTCCACCCCACGGTTGGTGCTGCCGACGGAGATGCCCTCACCTCGCGACAGTTGGCTCCGCCCAAAGCTTACCGACCCTCGGGTGAAGTAGGTGCTAGAGAAGATGACCGCCGACCTGAAGCCTGATGACCCGAGGGCAGAGAAGCTGATGGGGGCCATGCTCGTGAAGGAGTTCCTGGTGCAGCGTGTCACCCCGCTCCAGGCGCGCTTACGCCCCCTGTGGAAGCTCGGGGGCGAGGGGGACGACCTCCGTCTACGCCCGGACGCCTTGTCCAAAGAGGGGCTAGGATCGGCCATCCGTCTCCCGCCAGACTCCCATCTTCCTCTGTACTAACGCCCAGATGGGGAGAAGGTAGCTGCCGCCATGCTTGTCTTCGATGGCCGCGGGCTCGTGCCACTAGCGCCTTCTGAAGCTACAGAGGAGGCAACCCCAGTACGGGTGTCTTCTGATGATTCCGGCGAGGAGGAGAGGCCTAATTAGGAGGCGACCCTAGAGGGGGAAGGGGAGACTTCTCCCCTTGCGACGTATCTCCTCCGCGTCCTCCCCGACGATGACGAGGCCGACGACCATCTGGTGAGGGAGCCCCAGGCCCCGCCGGAGTTACTACGAGGTCCAGGGGCACCCCCCCGAAGAAGCCGTCGACTGGGGTCCCGATGAAGAGCAGGTCCGCGCTAGTCTCCTGAGGTGGCGCCCATGTTCTGACATTGTCCGGTGCTGCCGCAGGGCCGGCTACCGTGACCTCGTCCACTCCTGGGACTCGTGGGCCGATGGCCCGGGCTGCGTGCCTCCGGGCTCCATGCTTCTGAAGAGGCCGAGGGACTACGCCATCGTGGACCAGTAAGTACCTTGCCTTGATTTCATTCCTGCTTCTGCTGCTGCTTCTTGACGCTCTTATTTTGCGCCATCAGGCCGACGCTGGCGGCAAAGAAGAAGAGAGAGGGAGCGACCGCACCCCCTCTGGTGCGGAGAGGAAACGACGGTTCTCGTGCCTCTACGGCCCGGTCGTCCTCAAGAGGCGCAGAGGACCATCCTCAAAACGGCCTCACCAGCCCAGCCAGCTCCAGAGGTGTCCGCCCCCAACTTGCCGGCCGAGGTCCCAAAGGCTCAAGAGCCCCCGGCCCCTTCTTCTGTTGCCGCTGACTCGCAGGCGGTGATTCCGCCTCCTCCTCCTCCCGCCATAGCACTAGTCCATGATCCAAGGGGTGATGACTCAGCTTTGGGGTGACCATCGAGGCGCCGACCGTCGTTTGGCATCAGGGCGCCTGGAGTTGATCTCAGGGTGGCTGCGGTCCGACGCGTCCGTGAGGGCGGCCTGGGGTCAGGCCATGGCAGCTTCCGAGGAGGGTAAGCGGGCCGTCGACCAGGCCGCGGCCGCCTGCGAGCCAGCGTTGAAAGATGCCGAAGCCGCCAAGGAGCGTTGCCGGGTGATGGAGGCCGAGCTGGAGACCATGCGCAATGAGCGCGCGGGTGAGGCTCACGATCACAAGTTGGAGGAGGAGAAGATGAAGGCCCGAGAGGACACAGTCGCCGGTCATGACGCCGAGTTGGAGCAATTGCCAAGGGCACGGTCCGCAGAACACAGCCGCCTGGAGTAACTGGAGAAAAGGGTGGAGGTGGAGAAGGTCCAGCTGGAGGCCAAGGCAAAGGTTCTTGTCGAGGATCGCGAGGCCTTCAAGTCTCTTGAGGAGAGGTCCCGCAAGGCGCTGCAGGGGCTCTACGAGAAGGGTTTGGAGAAGCCTTTGGTGACTGACTATGACGGGCCCGCCCAACTTCTTCCTCAGCTCGTCACGGTGCTCAAGGATGTTGCTGACGAGATCGGCCCCGTGGTGGAGGGGGGAGCGCGCGCGCTTTCCTCATCGGCCCTGACGTGCGTCCTCAGCCACCTTCACCTTCGCGACCCCAACACTGACCTTGGTTTCTTGCTTTCGAGCCTGTGGATGAGGGGCACTGCGAAGCCGCTGCAAAGGTCGTGAAGGGCCAGCTGGAGGCCTTGTTGAAGAAGTTCCTTGCCATTGACTCCACGCCTCTAGCTGATGGTGCCGCCGATCCCTCGACCATGGCTGACGACACGGGTGAAGGCGACACTGCCGACGAGTGGGAGCTTCCGGATGACAGCGTCCAAGGCTGAAGAGGAGGCTCGCTAGTAGACGATGGTGTTCCTTCCTGCTTTTACTTTCCAGCAACATGCGACGTGCCTCGTGGAGGCGTTAAAACTCTTGTTTGGTTTTTAAGGAATGACATGTGTAGTACTATCTTGTTAAGATTCTGCGACCTCCATCTCGTTTTCTTGAGGTTCTACGTCGGCAGGGCCCGACCGCGCGCATACCTCAGCCGCCACTGGACCGTCCGGATCACCAGGACGGGACCAAGGGGTGAGGGGCTACGTGGCCAGTTAGGCTACGGAGTCGCGATGCTTAGGAGTCCCCCTTGATGCACAAACATCCCGCGCAGAGGATATGCAAAAGTAGGCCTTAGTGTTCTACGACAGCAGAGTCCGACCCCGCGCATACCTCAGCCGCCGTTGGACCGTTCGGATCACCAGGACGGGACCAAGGGGTGAGGGGCTATGTGGCCAATTAGACTCCTGAGTTGCGATGCTCAGCAATTCACCTTGACGCGCAAACAAACCTTCATACTTGTCCTCGCTGAGGAACCGCTCGGGAGGGGCGCGTGACGACCAGGTCAGAGGGACCTGGCGTGAACTAAGCGTAACCCCCGTGCCCAGCCCCTCGCGTGACTCTCCCGAGGGGAAAGCGTTGCGGTGAGGCTGGACATTGAGCCGGGTGGCTCCCTGAGGTTGATGCGGCCATGGGGCCGCCCTTAGTTGTTTATCACCAGCGCGGAGCATAGCGCTTCTGTACTTGCATGGGCATAGCCGCTCCTCGACCGTGTCGACTGCCAGCACGGAGCATGGTGCTTCCACTGGTGCATGGGTGAGGGCTCCCTCCGAGTGGAGCCCTCGGGATGTGTACATCCTTGCCCTGACACGTGGCTTGCACGGCAGGGCTAGAGGAGGTGTGTATGGGCACTCGTGAGCTAGCGCGGGACTCACGAGGGCCTACCTCAAGGCGGGTTGTGCCTGGTCTTGATTCTTGATGGCTGTGGTGGCCCTGCGAGGTGGTTAGGCAACCTGCGCCGGACGAATCTCCTGAGGCGATCACATGAGAAGGCCAAACACCAACGACCCCAGGAGGTGACATGAATGGGGCTGGCCCGCCAGACAGAGCTCAGTCGTTGGGTTTATCAATGCTACAGGGATGAACCCGAGCACAGACGTCGTGCCAAGTATTGTCATGCGAAAATCCTAAAGAAAGATGGCCTGCGCGCGGCTTCCGTGGTGGCGGGGCACTAGGTCGTGCGCCCTGGCTTGTCCGTCCGCAATTAGCCCATGCGAGAACAAGGCGCCAAGGGCCATGAAAGGTGACGTACACGGGAGTGAGCCCACGAGCCAGAGCTCAGCCTCTTGGGTTTGGCGACGCTGCTGCCGGGACACCGATTCCATGTTACGTCGATCTAGCCGGTAACACCTCATATCACTTTGCGGCCTCACGCACGGTATTCCCACAGGTGTCGCCTTACCCTGGCCCGGGACCGTTTGCGCCTTTTGGCTCACGTATATGATTGTGTCGCTAGCATCCATATGACGGAGAACCTGGGACGACATGGCTAGTCATGAACCCAAAGCGGCACTAACCTATGGGGACAGGCATACATGATTCACATCGAGCATGTCGGTCAGCAGTGTGTGAATCCGGGCTATAGCACTGGGCTAACAGGACTCCGGGGAACCCGGGCTGTAGCAGGCTAGGCAGGACTCCGGATGTCACCGCGTGACATTTCCCCGAAGGGACAGACACAGGAACGAAGTGAAACACATGCCGGCCAGTCAAGTGTCCTGAGCAGTAGTGCTGGGCTAGTAGGACTCCGGTGAACCGGGCTGTAGCGGACTACTATGGCTCAAGGAAGCACTAGACTACATTTCCCCATAAGAGAGGCTGCCAAGGATAAACAACTAGATTGTCGGATCCCACACATAGCAATACACGTCACACGTACGCATAACATGCAAGTATGTGTTGTACAACATGGCATCACAACATAACGCAACTCATATAGATAAAGGCCCAGAAGAGCCACATAGCATTAATACAAACAGGGGTCACATGACCCAACATTTAGAGCATACAAGCAACGGAAGCATTACATGTCTGAGTACAGACAACTACAAAAGAAAATGGCTAAGAGGCCTGACTATCTACAAGTCCCTCCCAAGGGTACAAGATCGTAACTGAGGTAACAAGCTACTCGTCGAAGTCCAAGCGGTACTACTAGTGAGACAGATGTCTCACCTGCAAAACATAAATAAAGCAAACGTGAGTACAAAGGTACTCAGCAAGACTTACATCAGATCCTATCATACATGCATTTGTATCAAGAAGGTAATGTGGGGTTTAGTTGCAGCAAGCCAGCTTTGACTCAGTGGCTATCCTGTTCTATGACAACGAGAAACTTCTTTGAGGTGAGGCAGCACACACGAGTCCACTAATCACCACATCAATATACTACTATGGATTCATCCTCGTCTTCCTACGAGAAAGCCATCCATAGCACTCACACTTGTCTTGAGCATTTTAGAGTATCCACTTTAAGTTGTCTATGTACCACATAAGCATCCAAGAAGTCCATAACCGAGGACACGGCTATTCGAATAGATCATGATAACCCTGCAGGGGTGTACTTCTTCACACATACTCTCACCACTTATCACCATGTACACGTCATGTACCTCGGCAACCTTCAAGCGGAAACCTGGCAAGGGTGTCAGCCACGACCTGACTAACCACACAAGTCTCTTATCCAGGTTTATCTCCTATTCGTGTTCCATCCGCAAGGAGATCCGGCCGGGGTGTCGCTCACGGCCCCAAACGATGTGAGCAAGGTTCCCAAGCCCACCATCCGGGTGCCACTTGGTACACTGTGCCACTATGCCTAGTCTGTCCCAAGCCCACCTGGCCGGATGCCACTTGGTAGACTACTAACACTACCTACAAACACCAGAAACTAGTTGCGACTCCTGGACAGAGATAGAGTTGGTTAATAAGTCGAGAGGGGTCGAGTTACCGGAACCCAATGTGTGGTAGTATCGAGTCATTGGACAACATACATAGAAATTAGTGCTTAAGGACGGTTCTAGTGAGACAACCCACCATGTACTCCTACACGGCCTCTCACCGCTACCTTTACCAAATCGTGTTCACACGCTTAACTCTCAACATCAGAACATAGCACTGTACTCCAATCCATTCCCAATGAATCAGACCTGACACACTCTAAACAATAGCAAGCATGGCATGGTAGGAACACAACAATGGCTTCAATCAACTCCTACACATGCTAGTGGGTTTCAACTAGTTACTGTGGCAATGACAGGTCATGCAGAGGAATGGGTTCAACTACCGCAGCACAAAGTAGCAGTTGAATCGTTGTTGTCCTAATGCAATAATTGAGAGCAGGAGCGAGAGAGTAGGATTGTATCGGAATGAACAAGGGGGTTTGCTTGCATGGTAGATCAACAGGGGGGCACTGCTCCTCTGACAGGTACTCTGGATCAGTCTCCGGAGCAGGACCTATCGAGAAGGAACGGTGTCGATAATCAATACACAACCATATGCAACAATATGATGCATGATCATGGCATGAAAATGTGATGCTTAATGAGCTAATGCAACTAGCTTTTATTTGGATGAAATCCATTTGAACCAAGATTCAAATGCATCTCCAAAATAAGCTCTTTATATAAGCCATTTTACTGTTTCACTTATACAGCATGTATAGGTTGGTTGGTCATGCATGAAAATGGTACAGATGGATAGATTGAATTTTTCTGATCATTTTTCATATATAAATTATTTCAATCTGAGCTACGGTTGAATTTCTATGAATTTTTGAAGTTTATAGCATTTTCTGGAATTTCCTGATTTAATTTAAAACTAGAAAAGAAATAACTGCGTCAGCACTGCGTCAGCAAGTCAACAGCGCTGACCAAGTCAAACCTGACGTGTGTGGTCCACACATCAGTGACTCAGTTAGTTAACAGGGGGTTTATTTAGTCTAATTAGGATTAGTGGGCGTCGGGCCCACTGGTCAGCGACTAACTAGCTAACTAACCTAGGTTAATTAGCGTTAAACTAATACTAACCAAAAAGTCAGGGGGGTGGCCCACGTGTCAGTGACATGAGGGGAAGGTCAAACCCTGGTCAGCGGGTCAAACCCACCGGCGACTCGATGCCGGCGAGGCCAGACGCAGCGGAGGGCGTCGGAAATCGCCTTCCGGCGACCAAACGCGCGGCGGAGACTACCTACGTGATGGCCAGGCTCGCGCGCATCCAGTGGAACACGCAGGAGGCCGTGTGGTGGCCGGAGACGATCGCAGCGAGGTCATCCGCGGCGGCCGGAGCTATGGGAACGGCGGGTTCGGTGCTATGGAGCTCGAGAGGGGCTGTGGAGTGCCTCGACGGCCTCCTGGCGTTGCACTGAGCACGGTGGTGTGCTCGGTCGCGGCCCTAGGTGACAGTGGCCACGGCGGCAACATGAATGGCGGAGCCGAGCTCTCGGCCGCGACGGCGATGGTGTTAGAGGAAGAATTCGAGCTAGGGGAGAGGGGGGATCGACGCAGTGGCTCACAGAGGATGCAGTAGGCTTCGAAGTGGGCTCGGGGAAGGCCGGACGGCGACGTGCGGGCGGTGGGGATCCACGGTGGCCGGCGGTGAAGAAGATGACGATGGCGGCTCCTCGGGGCGCTCTGGCTTGCGTGACTGAGGTAGACGATGCGGGGCAATGGCGCGGAGCTCGTGGGCACGACGAGAGGGCGAGGGGGAGGCGGTGAGCGTGACAACGGCGAGCGGCGGTGACGGCAGCATTCGGGCAGCAGCGGGGAAGAGAGCAGAGGAGGGGGGAAAGGTCGGGAGAGAGTGAGAGGTGTTGAGGGGGGTTCGTGTCGCCCTATGGCGCCTCCAGCGGCGAGTAGGGAAGCAGGAGGTGGCCGGCGTGTGCTCGCGCGCGGCGACCACGCGCCCTTCGTCCTCCTGGCAAGAGGAGGAAGACGACAGGGGAGGTGGGGATGGACCGGGCTGGCTAGTTGGGCTGCACAGAGCCAGGCCGCCAGTAAGGTCCAGGTAGGTTTTTTCCATTTTGTTTTTCTTTTCTATTTTTCTGACATTTGTTTCTGGTTTAGTAAAATACTAAACCAATTTATTTCCTTATGCCAATTTTTGTAGGAGCTAATAGTATTATTCCAGAGTTCCTCCATAACTAGCATAATTGTTGGACATATAATATATATAACATATATATATCCAATGCAAATAATTATTGCATTAATTCCAAAAGGACAAAATAAATATTTATGAGCTCCTGAAAATATTTGTTTTAATTTTACTTCTGACCAATATTTTCAGAGAGCAACATGAACATTTTCTTGGACCTTTTTGGAGCAATTTTTATCTGGGTCATTTCCAGAAATGAATTCTGAGTGTTTCACAAATCCCCATTTCAAATTAAAATGAAATTCAAACATGATGCAAACATGAAGGCTAGCCTAGGTCATACCAGAACTAGGGATGTGACAGCTACAGGGACGGACCTGAGCACTGACGCCGTGCCAGTCCTTAATCATGAGGCGGTCGTGGGCGGGCTTGCAATGGCATTCAATGTTCATAGTACCGAAGTACCGGACAGGCAAGTGATAATCATAAGGCAATTCATGCAAGAGGGCAAGCTGGTTCAGATAGATGCAAGAACGATACATGCCACCAGGACGGACCTGAGCGGCCTAGGGATGATGCTGCCCGAAGGGTGCCCCTCACTGAATGAACTAGAAAGATTCACCTGATACCGTGCTAGAGTGGTGTCGGGGCAGCTGAAGATGCACGCCGGGGAAGTTGCTCCTCATGACCCACCAGGGTCCTGAGCCTCGGGAGGCTCCGCAGGCCCATGTGGCTCCTGAAGATCTGTCGCGATCTCCGCCAGGATAGCGTGATGCCTGGCCTCCTGAGCTGCCAGAATGCTACACAGGTGGCGTTGGAAGGTGACAGCCATGTTCGACAGGCCGAGAGGCATGCAAACGTAGTTGTGAGGGGGACCCTCGCACCGCCCATTGTGCGAAGGCCAGAAACGTCCCTGAGATGCGGCCCTGTTAAGCCCTGGAATGTCGACGTAGACGCGCAGCCTGCCGCCCTCGCCAGGGTGGGGAGCTACGCTGGGTGGTGGGTGACGGTCGCCACGTATGGTCCTTGCCTCTTGAAGCTCCTAGATCGCATTGGTGATGAACTCCTGAGCACAAGGCATTCCACGCATCGTGCCCTCTTGAGGGAAACATGGGGTGAAGCATGCCTCCACATGGTGCCCGAGTGACTCCCACATGATGATGGCTAGGTATGAGTCCCTCCAGAAGAGAGCCCCCGAGCCCAGCCCGAGGAGGGCGTCGGGCGCGCCTTCCTATGCAAGGGAAGGAGGCGCCCCATCTGCGGGCGCATATCCTGAGGTGGCGCCGCTGGAGATGCCGCCCTCCTGAGGCCCTTGACGGAGTAGCTTCTTCTTCTTCTTGGGGTTGTCCTTAGGAGGATACAGTGTCCCTTCGTTGTCGGGGTCTTTGGTCGTTGCAGCTTGGTAAGCTTCCTTGATGGAGCACATCGCATATCTTTCCTCGCAGGCGACCGAGATGACACCGCCACTCCCTGGCATCTTGAGGACGTTGTAGCCGTGGTGGGTCACTGCCATAAACTTGGCCAAGGCTGGATACCCAAGGATGGCATTGTACGGCAGGCGGATCTGGGCGACGTCGAAGTCGATGAGCTCGGTGCGGTAGTTGTCACGCTGGCCGAAAGTGACAGGGAGGCGGACCTGCCCTATCGGGGTGGTGGAGCCGTCAGTCACTCCTGCAAAGGACTTGGTAGGCTGTAGCTGATCGTATGGCACCTGAAGGCTGTCGAATGTCTCCACGCACAGGACATTGAGCCCTGCGCCGCTGTCGATGAGGGTCTTGGTGACTTGAACGTTGCTGATGACAGGTGAGCAGAGCATCGGGAGGGCCCCGACAGTCACCGCGCACTTGAGCTGGTCTGCCGAGCTGAAGGTGATGGCGCACTTGGACCATCTGAGTGGGCATGTGGCCTCAAGCCTGGGAAGGGCAACATTCACCTTGTGAGCAAACTGCTTGAAGACACGCTGAGAGGCTGCGGCTTGAGCACCACCCAAGATGCAGGCGATGGCGTGTGGCTCCTGGAAGCCCCCAGCCCCCTCATCCTGATGATGGTCGTCATTTCTCCTTGGTGGTGGCGGCAGCGTAGGGAGGCTAGTGTTGCCTTGAGGGCGGTCCTCACGAGGCTGCTCCCTCCATGGGCCCTCATGAGGTTGGTCCTGCCTGTGGTCCTCACAAGGCCAGTCAAGCCACTCCTGGCGGGGGCCGTGGTCGCCCTAGTGTCCTCCACTTCGTCCACCTCCTTGGTCGTAGCCTCGGTCGTTGCGCTCGGGGCGTCGACCGAAGCGCCCATCTCAGATGGCACTGAGCTCCTGACATTCGCTGCTGTTGTGGCTGTGATCATTGTGGAAGGACCAGAATGGGCGGTTGGCCCTGGATGATTCAGGGTGGTCGCGGCTGCACTTCATCTCTGGCTCCGACGCGAGCACGGCAGCCCCCTTGCGCTTCACATCCTTGATCTTTGCCTTCTTGTCCTCCTGGTCAACAGCTGGGAGCTCGAGGAGGGAAAGGCGCCCTTCCTCAGCCCTTGCGCACTTGGTTGCCATGTTGAACATTTCCAAGGTCGAGCATAGCTCCTCGTGGATGGCGAGCTCCTCCTTCATCTTGACGTCGCGGATGCCATCGGAGAACGCGGAGATGATGGCCTCGTCCGTCACCTTGGGGATCTTGAGGCGGGCGCTATTGAAGTGCTGGATGTACTTCTGCAGGGTTTCACCTTGTTTCTGCTTGAGGCGCCGCAAGTCGCCCGCGACCGACGGGCGATCGCGAGTGCCTTGGAAGTTGGCGACGAAATGCTCGCGCATATCGCCCCGAGAGGAGATCGATCCAGCAGGAAGGTTTAGGAGCCACAAGCGCGCGCCATCCTTGAGAGCCATGGGAAACCAGTTCGCCATGACTTTCTCGTCTCCGTTGGCTGCCTCGATGCTCAGCTCATAGAGCTACAATAACTCCGCAGGGTCGGGGGTGCCTTCGTAGCGCGGAGGTAGGTCTGGCTTGAACTTACCTGGCCAGACGACGGTGCTGTAACAGCCTGGTTTTTGGCCCTTTCTTTTTCTTTTGATTTTCTGAGGTTTTTGCTTGAGTTTTCTTTTTCCGTGGCTGTGTGGTCTCGAAACTAAAGAAGATGAACTCTTCTTTGCTTCCAGAGTGGCTTGTCATACCCAAATCCTTTCCTAGACCTTTCCATTTTCATCCTAGCCCAGATCCCAATAATCTTTACATTGGGAATATTCCTTTTTCTGTTAAAGGAATTATCTTTTTGCCATAGGTTGTGAAGCAACCAATATTCCCCTCACTCCTAAAATTCCCAAATAATTCTTATAAATTGTTTGGGTCATATCTTCCTCAAATATGGCAAAATATTTCATTTGCCATGTTAAAATAATTCATTTCCTATTCTGCCCTAAATGGCACATTGTGAAGCAAGTGCCATTTACCTTTGCCCAATTGACCCCAAAATTTTTGGACATCTTTTAATGTCCAAATAACTGCCTCATGCCAAAATTCAACTTAATTTGCCTAGCAAATATTCCTGAGAAATTTTTCGAAGTTCCTATCTAAGCGAACTGTTTGTGAAGGAAGTACTAGCTAGGTTAACCAAATTGAGTTGAAAATTTGCATGGTCCTTAATATCATCACATAAAATCCCTCCTCAAGATTTGAGCTCATTCAATGCATCCATGTGAGCTGAGCATCAATTCTTTGTTTCTGTCCAAATTTTCAGTTAGTGAAGCAAGTATAGTTTATCTTGCTCCATTATTTGTGAAAATTTTACAAGACCTTATCCTACCCATATAACCTATCTCCAAAAAATTTGGGCTCAATGCATCTAGCCATTATCCCTCAGGATTTTTCCTAAATTTCTGTCCACGTTGAAGCATTGTGAAGCAAGTATCATTTTGGTGTATCCATTTGGTATGAAACTTCTACAGTGACTTCATATTCTTATATAACCTATCTATTCCTAATTTAAGCTCAATCCAACCTAGTATGTGAGTGCCACTTCCTCATTTCTAAATCTGGCCAGTAGGGCACTTTCTACAACAAGTCCTATCTAAACCCCTCTGTATGAGCTAAAATCCTACCATCCTAATGACCTTAGTGAGTGATCAATGCCAGTCAAATCTCATCCTTGATCACCAAGCATGTGTGATAGAGGCGAGGGTCCCGATCTTTCGATGAGATGATAACTATCGATTTGGTGGTGTCGACTTTGATGATCCGACTACAAACGTGCACGATGTTGCGCCTTAGCAATCGCTAAACCAATCTCCCGAGGTTACTGACGATGCTGGAAGCACGATTAGCCTGACCATGAAGGTCTATTCTTGCACGCAATCGAAGAACAAGCAAGAATATGATAATGCAATCTGCGAATATAGATGAAGTATTGATAAAGGTGGGGATCCGAAAGCGGTCTTGGTCTGGTTGTTGGACACAAACGAAGTACACAAAGTTGCAATGGCTCACTTTTAACTAAACAAATCCCAAGTAAAAAGCTACTAGATGGATATACTTATATAGGAGCAACGATGGCGGCTAAGGAGGTGGAAAGACGTCCCAATGCAGCCTAAAACTAACCCTAGGTCGTACAAGGCTCATGGGCCCAAGTGGAGGTGGTGCAACACCTTTCGACTTGTTGTTTGACTCGGATTCTGCTGCAGCGTCAGATTTTTTCGTCGATATCTCAATGCTCCGGAGTAATTTGAAGGTGATTCCAATTGGGTTGGAAAGAGCACGAAATCTAATTTCCAACAAAAAAAGAATCACCCAATTCCGAGTCTGTATGAAAAAGTTGTTGACGTTTTGAGTCAGGTATGTCTGTGCAGTCCGAATCCGAATCCCAAACATGAGAGACTTGGACTCTATCTTCTCTTGGCCCAAAAATGACGTGAGAGGACTTTTTTAACATAACCTAATCTTCTCCTTTTCCCTTATCTTCATATGTGAATTGTACAAATGTCCCATACACCTGCAATTAGACAAAACACAAAAGTGTGTGATGTATTTTTGTTCTGGATAACATAAATAGATTATTGAATAGTTTGCACTTAGAAATCACCTGACAAATATGCATGTATGCAATATTTTTGGTTGTATCCAAGGTAGTTATGTCCTCATCATCCTCCCCTTCTTGAAAAAAATTCCGTCCTCGGCGTTGCTTAATCTGAAATGTGGTAACAAAAGAGACAAGGTGTACATGTTGTATATGTATATATCATCCATTTTTACTTCCCTTGATTTTTGCACATATGACACATGTACACATGAGTAACTTTCATAGTTCATAAAATCTAAAGCCAAAAAATTACCACAAGAAGTAGAAGTCATGAAAATATTGCAACTCAGTTTGCACATATAAGTGAAGCTCTTATTCATTTCAAAAGATTGACAGTGTTCATCATTAAACCATCCCAACATTTGTGAATAAACCTTAGTTGCATCAAATTTACATGCTACAACATCCTTAAATAAGCAAACATGCAATAAGTCATTGGACACAGAATCATCACCAAGATTAGAGGTCATATCAAAATGATTAAACATTGGTTCTTTTGCATCAATAGTTAATTCAATGGGTGCACTCAAAATTGTTGGTATTTCAATTGTTTGATCACATGACACATTCGTAACAATAACGAGATTCTCTAAAATAGGTGGTGTGCTCAAATCAATAGGTAACTCAACACATGATGCATTCAAGTTGACTAGGCATGCATCATTCTTATGTGAAGTGATATCATCAATACTTTTACTGTTACCTTGTCGCAAAGACATAGCTGATGTAGGTATGGACAATGACAATGTACCATACACTTGAGATGATGTCACACGCACAATCTGAGGTGGGGCTGCTCTAGCAGGTGCAACGGCGGAGGAACCAACCAGCCGTGGTGAGCATGAACTGGAATAGTAGTTGTTGTAGTCACCCAATGCATCCTCCTGTATCTATCTCTCAAAGGTACAAGCCCGAACATACATACCAGTAATACAACGAGGAATATACTGAAATCTTGCCTGAATATCATGGTTCAAACCACCAAAAAATCTATTCATTGTATCATCCTCAGATTCTTCTATGTCACAATGATGCATATAAGATTTGAACTCTTGGTAGTAAGCATGAACAGTGTTGTTGCCTTGTTTAAATTGTTGAAATTTGCGAAGCAATTCACGACGATAGTAAGGAGGGAAAAATTGTTGTCTCATTACATATTTCAAATCGTTCCAAGTTGTGGGTTGGTTATCAATGTTTTTCTTACAATGCACACTCCGCCAAACAGAAGCAAAACCATTAAATGCTCTAGTGGCTGCTCGCACTCGCTCAAGTTCAGAAAAATCATGGTGGCTAAAAAGTTGTTCTACTTCAAGCTCCCAAGCTAGATAAATAGTAGGATTAAACCTACCATTAAATGACGGTAAAAAGATAACCTGACCATGTGCTTGTGTGTGTTGTCCCAACTCTCATGATGGTGAAGATGTGTCCGTTATCCAAGAATTTCTATCTCCGGAACCTATCATGATTAGTAGAAACAAGAAACAAAATTCGAGAATAATGTTCCTATGAACTACTAGATGTGGTTGTAAAGTGCTCACAATAAAGCAAATATCAATATCTTACAAGTTCTTACCATGCGGCCGGTGGTGACAGGCAACCAGCGGTGTCAAATAACTCTGAAGATTGTGTAAAGCGATTGTCAGGGGAACATACGTATACACGGTGTAGAAATATGTGGAGTTGGGTTGGCTATATATGGTAGGTAAAGATTAGCAATAATCAATTCAGAGATGCAATGTTGAATAAAGGCTTAATGACGGTATTGTGCTGGTCCTAGGCTAGACTGGACTAGAGGCGCGAGCCTTGAACACTAATGAGGTCACGACGTATCACAACTAGCATCAATGAAGAATACTAATTATTGATGAAAAACAACTACCAAGCAGGATATACAACAACTCTCTCTCCAACTTTCCTCTTGAAAAGTTTGAGCCAATTCTCTGATAACTTTTTTCAAAGAACGCTACTAACTCAAGATTTCCAATGCAAAAAAATCACTCAATTCCGAGTTGATATGAGGAGTCAAAAAATTCTATAACTGGCTTGAAAAACTAGAATAAGCTGTGTTCATGAACTTCAGAGGGCAAAAACTGAATTTTGAGCAAAAATTGAACTTGCTTCTACAACTATTTAGATGCGGCTCGTCGCTAGCTTTCATTTGAGTACTTGCCAAAACGGACTTCGTATGAAGAAGTTCTGGCTGTTTTACTGACCAGTGCACGAAACAGATTCCAATCCGAATTCAACTACGAGATTGAGTCTAGATATATCTGAATTTTGTTTTTTTTTCTTCTTTTTTTCCTCGCAATTTTTTCTTACTCTCCTTTTTTTCTTTGACTTTTTTCTCTTTTTTTCTCTGCCTTTTTTTCTCTCCCTCTTTCCAAGACAAACTAGATAAGATGTAGATTGGATCTAGCGAAGATGTGAACGACCTCAACTATGATTGTGACAATGAACGATGGGTAGCACATGATGGAAAATGATGGATGGGTGGTGGACAGCGGAAGGGATAACGATGCAGCGGCGGCGTGACTAATGTGAACAGAACTCGAAACCCTAAACGAACTAGACACTAAGACCAGCAACTCAACACGACGATGCAACCGATAATTCAACTATGCAAGCAATGAAAAGAAAAATGCAAAGGCTCAGACTGTCTTGGACAAAGGATGAATAGATCTAACTTATTTTTGTGGCTTTTTCTTGGACGTTAGGTAAGAAAATAAATCTAATCTAGGAAAAACTGGAAATTCTTACTGAGCAACCTGAAAACTGATACCACTTGATAGAGGCGAGGTGTCCCAATCTTTCGATGAGATGATAACTATCGATTTGGTGGAGTCGACTTTGACGATCCGACTACAAACGTGCACGACATTGCGCCATAGCAATCGCTAAACCAATCTCCCGAGGTTACTGACGATGCTGGAAGCACGATCAGCCTGACCACGAAGGTCTATTCCTGCACGCAATCGAAGAACAAGCAAGAATATGATAATGCAATCTGAATATTGCGAATGTCGTGGAAACGTCATGGCAGATGTTCTAGTGTGAGGACTTAGTCAAGAGGCCAACGCATCTATGTAGTAGCTTGAGAGGGGTTGATCAGGATGAGAGAGGCAACACACAAGACAAGGATTTAGACAGCTTCGGGCCCCGGGAAACATCGTCCGGTAATAGCCCTACATGTTGTTTGTGGCTAGATATCATTATGCTCATGAGAGAGTCGCCGCATAAGCCGGCTCCCCCTTTGTGTCTAGCCCTAGAGATTGTTTCTTCTTGCTTGTTCCTCTTTGGGGAGCCTTGCCCCTCCTTATATAAGTTAGAGGGGCGAGTTACATGTGGAGTCCTATTAGGATTAGGACTAGTCTACCATCTAATACAAACCAGATACAAGTCCGGGTCTTAACTCCTTGTAAGGTAAATATTCCTCACGCCTTTCCTCTTAAACCGGCCCACCATTAACATAAACCAGCCTTCTAGGCCTTGGGCCTTATCATCCGTCTGTCCCGCCCGCCGGGTTACCAGTGAGCAGCCAATCTCCGGGCGGCTTACAAATGAAATGCCAAGTATCAGCTAGGTCTCTGGTGAGTCGTCAAGTCCGGCCAGGTTATACTTCTGGCCGGGTTACGCCGCGGGGTATATCCCCGACAGCGAATATAGATGAAGTATTGATAAAGGTGGGGATCCGAAAGCGGTCTTGGTCTGGTCGTTGGACACAAACGAAGTACACGAAGTTGCAATGACTAACTTTTAACTAAACAAATCCCAAGGAAAAAGCTACTAGATGGATCTACTTATATAGGAGCAAGGGGTGGCGGCCAAGGAGGTGGAAGGACGTCCCAAGACAGCCTAAAACTAACCTAGGTCGTACAAGGCTCATGGGCCCAAGTGGAGGTGGTGCAACACCTTAGGGCTTGTTGTTTGACTCGGATTCTGCTGCAACGTCAGATTGTTTCGTCGATATCTCAATGCTCTAGACGAATTGGAAAGTGATTCCAATTGGGCTGGAAAGAGCACGAAGTCTACTTTCCAACAAAAAAATCACCCAATTCAGAGTCCGTATGAAAAAGTTGTTGACGTTTTGAGTCAGGTATGTCTGTGCAGCCCGAATCTGAATCCAAAACGTGAGAGACTTGGACTCTATCTTCTCTTCGCCCAAAAGTAATGTGAGAGGACTTTTTGAACAGACTAAACTTCTCTTTTTCCCTTATCTTCATATGTGAATTGTACAAATGTCCCATACACATGAAATTAGACAAAACACAAAAGTGTGCGAAGTATTTTTGTTCTGGATAACATAAATAGATTATTGAATAGTTTGCACTAGAAATCACCTAACAAATATGCATGTATGCAATATTTTTGGTCGTATCCAAGGTAGTTATGTCCTCATCAATGTGAACCATAGAAAGTTCCAAACACCTTGTTGTTCCTTTGTATTCTTGCTATCTGTGGTCACACCAGGGATCACTATGCTTGTTTCTCTCCCTCTTGTCTTTCTCCTTGCTGTGACCTATCGTGCAGTCATGGTCGGCTGACCAGGGTGCAACCGCCTGCGCCAGCTCACGCGGTAACCACCACCCTGCCATGCCATGGACGCGAGTTGAGCGCCGTTTGCTTCGTGCCCCTTCTCCTCTCGTTGTCTTCGCGCACGTGAGCGTGTCTAACAGACAGCACGCCTCGTCGCCATCCTCCTGGAGCCATTTCCCCCTCCATCCGCTTCCTCACCGACGCAAGCCGCCGCGCGCCCACGGACGAACAGTGGCGGTTTGGCTCAGAGCTCGCCATCTTCTTCCTCCCTGCGCTCCCTTGGCCGCCTCTTCCCCGTGAGCTCTCCCTCCTGTTCCCTCTCGCTGCCTACCTCCGAGCTCATGCACGTGCACACGCGTTCGCGGCGACGCCAGCTTGGCACCACCCTGCTCCGGCTATAGAAAGCCACCCCGGTGCCGTTTCCCTTCGCCATCGACCTCGCCTCGCTCCTCTAGTCCTCCCCAATGCCTTGCCCTAGCCCCGGAGCCTCTCCTGGCCGTGATTGACCGCCATGACCGTCACGACCTCCCTCCTAAATTAGCTCAAGCCCGAGCCCCTCTCCTCCTTCTATCACCACCAGTACACCACCTAGTCCCCGTAGATCCTCCCCATCTACTCCGTTCGTCCCCCGATGAACCGTAGCTCCACCCCGTCCAAGCCAAAAGCCGCCGTCCGCCGCGGGTGATGCCCCGCTCACCTTCGACCTCTCTGGCGACCGCGCCACCAATAGGCGGGTCCGCCTCCGTCCCCTGAGTCCAATGGTAGGTCGGGCATCGCCATTGCTGGCCGGAGCTACGAGAACGGCCGCCTGCGTCGGCCCTGCCTGCTGGTCGCGCAGGCGAGCGAGAGGAAGCAAGGAAGACGACGACACCCCCTCCCCCTGCCAGTGGGTCCCACGCTTCAGCCTCACGCGCTGACCAGGCTGGCCCGCTGACGTGGTTAAGTGGAGACGTACTCCGTGGAGTACGATTTCCCTTAATCGAAAGCACATTCGCTTCTTCTTCGACTGTAAGTACCTTTTCATCTCCGAAAAGCGTATTGTCTCAAAACCGCTTCTGCCTTATCCACTCAGGGACTTGTTTGTGATGATAGTTTTGTAGAAAAGTCCATGATCTTCATCACCTCACAACTTTTTGCTCGAGACTCCGATTGAGGTGAAACCAACGCCCACGTCTCCGTCTCATCGAGCCCGTTCCATTCCCATCATTTTCACTATGGTTTGACATACTGGAAATGACCATTTTGCCCTTGGCCCTAATCAGCCCCCTTCGAGAGCGAACCCTTTCTGGCAATTCTTTCCACGACTTCACTGCACATCTTCCCGGAGCCTTCTTCATCCCCAGGCAAGCCACAACACCCACTTGCATGATGGCCATGCAGTAGCCATGGTTTTCAACTTGAATATTTAAGAAATTTTTGATTGCTTTGATACGGTTAACGTTGTTTCGGTGATGCTTATGGATCCGTGTTTACTTTCATGATATGTTTTTATGCACCTGTTTATCATGTACTAGTTGCTAGTATTTCTATCGTCTGTCATGCTTGGTAGAAGTACATATTGGTAATGGTCTTTGGTGCATGACTATCGCCTGTTCCGAGTACCGTTGTTATGCATGCTCCGTTGCATTTAGTTGGTTAAATGCTTGCATGAAAGTATTATCGTTATGTTATTGCCATGGTATTTATTTCTGATGCTAGTGGTCATGCTATGCTTATGGTAGATTTATGCTTGTGTTATTCATGTTTGTTCATGCTCATTCAGACATATGACTTATGGTTGGAGATTATGTTGCACATCCCTGCTCATGTTGGTATCATGCATTGTAGTTGCATCATGTTATTTTCATATGAGTCAGCTAATTAACATGCAAGTTAAACCAGACTATAATTGAACTTGAACATCTGTTGGCTGAGTCATAGTGCCATCGTATCGAGCTGACCAGTGCATCCACACTTTCCTTTATGGGAGGGTCCTAACTGGGTCTATTGTCATGCCTCTCGACGGTGCCTCCAAAAAGGGAAGGTTATGCGCGGACGCTACCTTGGCCGGGTAGGACGGCATAAGCCTTGTGTGCCCATGTTTGGTTTTGAGCTCATGTACCCGTTTGGGACCGTTTTGCCACAACGGTGGCCGTTGATACCTTTGGTAGGCACGGGGCCACCCATGACTTAGCTGATGTAGGGTAGAACACTAGTGGCCGATCTTTCACGAAAGGAGCGGATCCCGCGAAGAACACGAAGAACACGTGGAGGGAAACGAGGGGAAAATCACGAGGGGAACACAAGAGAACACTCAAACCAACAAGAATGATCACACATGCACTAGATCCATGAACACAAAGAGAGATACAAGATCCAAAGTCAACAATGGACGATACAAGTGGTAACGGTCTTCTCCATGAGGAGGTCTTGATGGGGCCGCCCAACAAGGGGTCTTGATGATCTTCTCCACAAGGAGGTCTTGAATCCAAAGGGATCTTCTCCGTAGAGGCCGCGGTCTCTCTCGTGGAGTAGATCCGATGTGGATGAGCAATGCTCTATCTTTAAAATGAGTTTAACCAATGCTAACCCTAACTAGGAGGAGGTGGGGGAGTATATATAGTGCTAGCCCATGAAGGGGTAAGTGAGAGGGGGGATACATGGGCCCTTGGCCCGATCTCTGCGCACAGGCAGGTGCCGGATGTCCGGGCTGGGGGGCGGGTGTCCAGCGGCTCACGAAGAGCCAGATGTCCGGGCCTCTGGCCGGATGACCGGGCTAGAGTTGCCCGATTCTTCTGCTCTCTTTTAGCGTGCTCCGGATTTCCGAGCGAAGGGGCCGGATGTTCGGGGCTTCTGGAGGAGCCGGATGTCCGGGGCATGGGGCCGGATGTCCGGGCTGTCGGCTTCGCTTCCGGAGCTCTCTGGATAGGAAGGGGCCGGATTTCCAGGGGTAGGGCCGGATGTTCGGGCTGGGGTCGGATGTCCGGGGCCTGTAGCAGCTGGCTCTTCTTCCTTCTACTTCCTTCGCTCCCGCACACACTTGGCCTTGGTCCTTGGGTTCTCCTTGGTCTCCTTGGGTGTACCTGAGTATGCACAAGGTCCGCGCTTGAAGTAGCATCCGTGTCTTACATGAGGAAAGGGAAGATTCGGAAAGGAGCAAGTTCATCTTGTTTCCAATGGCGTATGCTCAAGTGTACATGGGGATGATCGTAGGATGCTCCGCATCATCTCCCCTCCCTTGGGAAAGATCCGACCTCGGATCGTGATCCTCATCACCATGGAAACGGTTGTTGTGGACGGACTTGTAGTTGGACGGAGTTGAAGACATTGCGCAATCCAAGTACTCCAGGTGTCGCCGGAGTGGTATACATGCAAAATGAGCAAACACAAAGGACACTCGGAAATACAATGGTTAGCGCACACAAAGTGTCCTTCAAATAAGAAAGAGTCCGTGTAACAAGATTGATCATGACAAGGTGCATGAAGCTTATCCAAAAGAGATGGAATGGTATGCAAAGCATTCATGGGAGCAAAAGCATTCATTATGCACACAAATGTGTTGTGAATATGATCAGTGCAACCACGGTGCAAAATGATGTCATAGTGAGACGGTTTATCAATAGCATGAATATGGTAATAGATGCTCAATGTGATGTGATCATGCAATTGATGGTAGGCAATAAGATCATGATGTATGAATATGCCATCAAGAAAGATCACAACAAATTTGCTAAGGAAATGCACAAGCTCATATGTCATGGATGACATGGGAATACAAGATGCAACAAGGCAATCATAATGTGAGTCAATCCACACATAAGATGCAAATTTGTCATGTATATGATATGTCCATCGAGCATGACATGTGTGAGAACAATCAACAAATATGGAGGTGTTGGTGTACCAATGCTTGATGTCGTGGCATGAGTACGAGCGCTCCTCAATGTGAAGGTCCATAGAGCCAATCTCCAGTGTCGCTCCTCCGTTCGCAAGATGTATCATGTAGACAAAAAGAAAGAGGCAACAATGAAAGAATGACCCATCCAATATGCGTATTTGAGAATGGCTCAAAGGGAATGAGTTTACCTTTAGGAGGATGTTGAAAATGTTGGTGTTGTTCATCATGTACGCCTTCACATGACCAAGGTGTTTCATGATGTTGCCACCTTGTGAATCCTTCAAAATGAAAGAACATGACAAACACTCAGAAAAACAAATTAGGTTAGCGAAAGTGCAAAACCTATCATTCGGGTGGTAAGATACCCAACAAGTGTATGCATCATGCTCATCATAAGAAATTACAAGGGAGCATTTCATAGTATGGAGGCATATGATGCGAGAACAACCAAATTCAATAGGTTCAACCAAACAAGCATGCATCACAAGTAATATGTCCAAGTCTCCACGATTAATAAGCATAGCAAGTTGGCACTCAATACAAGGGTATATGAGAGATGACACTAATGGAGACAAGAGACAATGATCAAGACAAATCAAGTGACAGGCATGAATATATATATTTCATCAACCCTAGAAAGAAAGTAATAATGGAACATGGGTGATGCGACAAAGCAAGCAATCATATGAATCAAGGAAAGCAAGCTAGTACTGCGAAGATGCAACGTACTAGAAGGAATCATGTCAAGTATGTCATGTGTGCAAATGGTAGTCATGGATAATGCACATGACATATCAAAGGCATGAGAGCAAGATATGAGAAATGTATCATCATAGTATTGGTAAGAAGTCCTATGTAAATAGCAATGGAACATCATGACTCTCCCAACACAAGAATCAACAATAGCATGAGGCACATGATAAACATGGCAATAGCAACAAGGATCTCCACCAAACATGCAAATACACATAGGAGTAGCATAATTGTGAATCATGGGTAGATGCAAGCAAGGGTCACAATTGCATGGCAAAGGCATAGAAGCAAGCATAGCATGCAAAGTGAACACGGTAAAATGAGCATGAAGCGACAAGCGGTATATAGCCCATAGCCGTGTGAGAGCCAAGTGAGAGAGATGTGTGTAGTCGTTGCGTGAAGAGAGTAGTGGGAGGGATAGTTAATGGGATCCCAAGTCATCTTTGCTCTCAAGAGCTCATTTCGTCAACTCTTGGGATTGAGAGATTGACGAGTATACGTGAGTACCTACACAAAACAAAGACAAAGGGAAAATTGTGTGTGCGTGGTAGATGTACACATCATCCATCATGATGCGCATGTGCAAGTGTTTGTTAGCACAAAATAACCAATGCTCAAATAAATGAGATGCGTGATACAGAAACATGTCATCCATCATGATAGGTTTGTTGTTATGTATAGCATAATGGAGACTCAAATTGTGTAATGCATCACGAGAAATATGTAGAGCATTGTTATTCATGGAATGCATACGGTGCAAGCAATTATGAGAATCATGCAAAGTATGGAATGCATCAAAATCTTCGAATATGTATGAGGAAACTATGGGTGTCTCCTCATGAGCATTAATGGAAACATCACATGGAGAATATTGACAACATCCAAAACAATGCATATTTCGAACAATGTGATCATGGCATGGCATAGTAGATGAATTGCGCAAATCATGTAAAGGAAGCATAGCAATATCATCACATGAAAAACAAAAGCGAATGACCATCATCTCGTCATCTATGCCATCAGTGCAAATGGGATTTATTTTAATGGGGCATGCATAGTTACTATGTGGAGATTGAAATGATGCGATATGGGAGATCTCACTCATAGCATATGACAAGTTCAATGGATTGTCAAACATGATGTGACCAATAGAATTTTCACATGATATCCTATGGAGCATAGCATCACAACTAGGCAACTCAACATGCTCATCACCATATTCATCATAAATAGGTAAGTCATGGAATGAAGAAGTCGCACTAGCATGAAGCATGGGAATAGTGTTGGAAATATGCCCTAGAGGCAATAATAAAAGCATTATTATTATATTTCTTTGTTCATGATAATTGTCTTTATTCATGCTATAACTGTATTATCCGAAAATCGTAATACACGTGTGAATACATAGACCATAATATGTCCCTAGTAAGCCTCTAGTTGACTAGCTCGTTGATCAACAGATAGTCATGGTTTCCTGGCTATGGACATTGGATGTCATTGATAACGGGATCACATCATTAGGAGAATGATGTGATGGACAAGACCCAATCCTAAGCATAGCACAAAGATCGTGTAGTTCGTTTGCTAGAGCTTTTCCAATGTCAAGTATCTTTTCCTTTGACCATGAGATCGTGTAACTCCCGGATACCGTAGGAGTGCTTTGAGTGTACCAAACGTCACAACGTAACTGGGTGACTATAAAGGTGCACTACAGGTATCTCCGAAAGTGTATGTTGGGTTGACACGGATCGAGACTGGGATTTGTCACTCCATATGACGGAGAGGTATCACTGGGCCCACTCGGTAATGCATCATCATAATGAGCTCAAAGTGACCAAGTGTCTGGTCACGGGATCATGCATTACGGTACGAGTAAAGTGACTTGTCGGTAACGAGATTGAACAAGGTATTGGGATACCGACGATCGAATCTCGGGCAAGTAACATACCGATTGACAAAGGGAATTGCATACAGGGTTGCTTAAATCCTTGACATCGTGGTTCATCCGATGAGATCATCGTGGAGTATGTGGGAGCCAACATGGGTATCCAGATCCCGCTGTTGGTTATTGACCGGAGAGTCGTCTCGGTCATGTCTGCATATCTCGCGAACCCGTAGGGTCTACACACTTAAGGTTCGGTGACGCTAGGGTTGTAGGGATATGTATATGCAGTAACCCGAATGTTGTTCTGAGTCCCGGATGAGATCCCGGACGTCACGAGGACCCGGAATGGTCCGGAGGTAAAGATTTATATATGGGAAGTCCTGTTTCGGGCATCGGGACAAGTTTTGGGGTTATCGGTATTGTACCGGGACCACCGGAAGGGTCCCGGGGGCCCACCGGGTGGGGCCACCTGTCCCAGGGGGCCACATGGGCTCTAGGGGGTGTGCCTTGGCCTACTTGGGCCAAGGGCACCAGCCCCAAAGAGGCCCATGCGCCTAGGGTTACAAGGGGATAGAGTCCTAGGAGGGGAAGGCACCTCCTAGGTGCCTTGGGGGGGAGGGAAACCCCCCTTGGCCGCCGCCCCACCCTAGGAGATTGGATCTCCTAGGGCCGGCGCCCCCCCTTGGCCCTCCTATATATAGTGAGGGCAGGAGGGCTTTTCTACCACGCCTTTGGTTGCCTCCTTCTCCCTCTCCAACACTTCCTCCTCCTCCATAGCGCTTGGCGAAGCCCTGACGGAGTACTGCAGCTCCATCATCACCACGCCGTCGTGCTGCTGCTGGTGCCATCTCCCTCAACCTCTCCTCTCCCCTTGCTGGATCAAGAAGGAGGAGACGTGGCTGTTCTGTACGTGTGTTGAACGCGGAGGCATCGTCTGTTCGGTGCTAAGATCTTCGGTGATTCGAATCACGTCGAGTACGACTACCTCATCCCCGTTCTTTGAACGCTTCCGCTTGCGATCTACAAGGTACGTAGATGCATCTAATCACTCGTTGCTAGATGAACTCCTAGATGGATCTTGGTGAAACTGTAGGAAAATTTTTGTTTTCTGCTACGTTCCCCAACAGTGGCATCATGAGCTAGGTCTACGCGAAGTTCTCTTGCACGAGTAGAACACAATTTGTTGTGGGCGTAGATGTTGTCAACTTTCTTGCCGCTACTAGTCTTATCTTGCTTCAACGGTATTGTGGGATGAAGCGGCCCGGACCAACCTTACACGTACGCTTACGTGAGACCGGTTCCACCGACTAACATGCACAAGATGCATAAGGTGGCTGGCGGGTGTCTGTCTCTCCTACTTTAGTTGGAGCGGATTCGATGAACAGGGTCCTTATGAAGGGTAAATAGAAGTTGACAAATCACGTTGTGGCTTTCACGTAGGTAAGAAAACGTTCTTGTTAGAACCCTACTTCAGCCACGTAAAACCTGCAACAACAATTAGAGGACGTCTAACTTGTTTTTGCAGCAAGTGCTTTGTGATATGATATGGCCAAAGTTGATTATGATGAATGATCTATATGATTATGAGATGTTCATGTTCTTGGGAATCACGACTTACATGTCGATGAGTATGACGATCTACAAGGATGATCATGGAGCCCCAAGATGGAGATCAAAGGAGCTATGTGATATTGGCCATATCATGTCACTATTATTATTTGATTACATGTGATGTTTATCATGTTTTGCATCTTGTTTACTTAAAACGACGGTAGTAAATAAGATGATCCCTTACAACAATTTCAAGAAGTGTTCTCCCCTAACTGTGCACCGTTGCTACAGTTCGTCGTTTCGAAGCACCACGTGATGATCGGGTGTGATAGATCCTTACGTTCACATACAACGGGTGTAAGACAGATTTACACACGCAATACACTTAGGTTGACTTGACGAGCCTAGCATGTGCATAGACATGGCCTCGGAACACAGAAGACCGAAAGGTCGAGCATGAGTCGTATAGAAGATACGATCAACATGAAGATGTTCACCGACGTTGACTAGTCCGTGTCACGTGATGATCGGACATGGCCTAGCCAACTCGGATCATGTTATACTTAGATGACTAGAAAGGGATGTCTATCTAAGTGGAGTTCATTATAATTGATTAGATGAACTTAATTATCATGAACTTAGTCTAAAAATCTTACAATATTGTCTGTAGATCAAATGCCAACGTAGTCCTCAACTTCAACCGCGTTCCTAGAGAAAACCAAGCTGAAAGACGATGGCAGCAACTATACGACTGGGTCCGGAACCTGAGGATCATCCTCATAGCTGCCAAGAAAGATTATGTCCTACAAGCACCGCTAGGTGATCCACCCGTCCCACAGAACCAAGACGTTATGAACGCTTGGCAGACACGTGCTGATGACTACTCCCTCGTTCAGTGCGGCATGCTTTACAGCCTAGAGCCGGGGCTCCAAAAGCGTTTTGAGAGACATGGAGCATATGAGATGTTCGAAGAGCTGAAAATGGTTTTCCAAGCTCATGCCCGGGTCGAGAGATATGAAGTCTCCGACAAAATTCTTCAGCTGTAAGATGGAGGAAAATAGTTCTGTCAGTGAGCACATACTCACTATGTCTGGGTTACATAACCGCTTGACTCAGCTGGGAGTTAATCTCCCGGATGATGCGGTCATTGACAGAATCCTCCAGTCGCTTCCACCAAGCTACAAGAGCTTTGTGATGAACTTCAACATGCAGGGGATGCAAAAGACCATTCCTGAGTTGTTCTCAATGCTGAAGTCAGCGGAGGTAGAAGTCAAGAAGGAACATCAAGTGTTGATGGTCAATAAAACCACTAAGTTTATGAAAGGCAAGGGTAAAAAGAACTTCAAGAAGGACGGCAAGGAGGTTTCTGTGCCCGGCAAGCAAGCTGCCGGGAAGAAGCCAAAGAATGGACCCAAGCCCGAGACTGAGTGTTTTTATTGCAAGGGAAGCGGTCACTGGAAGCGGAATTGCCCTAAATACTTAGCAGACAAGAGGGCCGGCAAAACAAAAGGTATATTTGATATACATGTAATTGATGTGTACCTTACCAGTACTCGTAGTGACTCCTGGGTATTTGATACCGGTGCCGTTGCTCATATTTGTAACTCACAGCAGGCGGAATAAACGGAGACTGGCAAAGGACGAGGTGACGATGCGCGTCGGGAATGGTTCCAAGGTCGATGTGATCGCCGTCGGCACGCTACCTCTACATTTACCTACGGGATTAGTAATAAACCTCAATAATTGTTATTTCGTGCCAAGTTTGAGCATGAACATTGTATCGGGATCTCGTTTAATTCGAGATGGCTACTCATTTAAATCCAGAATAATGGTTGTTCTATTTATATGAGAGATATGTTTTATGGTCATGCTCCGATGGTCAATGGTTTATTCTTAATGAATCTCGAACGTAATATTACACATATTCATAGTGTGAATACCAAAAGATGTAAAGTTGATAACGATAGTCCCACATACTTGTGGCACTGCCGCCTTGGTCACATAGGTGTCAAACGCATGAAGAAGCTCCATGCAGATGGACTTTTAGAGTCTCTTGATTATGAATCATTTGACACGTGCGAACCATGCCTCATGGGTAAAATGACCAAGACTCCGTTCTCAGGAACAATGGAGCGAGCAACCAACTTATTGGAAATCATACATACTGATGTGTGCGGTCCAATGAGTGTTGAGGCTCGCGGTGGCTATCGTTTATGTTCTCACCCTCACTGATGACTTAAGTAGATATGGGTATGTCTACTTAATGAAACACAAGTCTGAAACCTTTGAAAAGTTCAAGGAATTTCAGAGTGAAGTTGAGAATCAACGTGACAGGAAAATCAAGTTTCTACGATCAGATCGTGGAGGAGAATACTTGAGTCACGAATTTGGCACACACTTAAGAAAATGCGGAATAGTTTCACAACTCACGCCGCCTGGAACACCTCAGCGTAATGGTGTGTCCAAACGTCGTAATCGCACTCTATTAGATATGGTGCGATCTATGATGTCTCTTGCCGATTTACCACTATCTTTTTGGGGCTATGCTTTAGAGACTGCCGCATTCACTTTAAATAGGGCACCGTCGAAATCCGTTGAGACGACACCGTTTGAATTATGGTTTGGGAAGAAACCTAAGCTGTCGTTTCTAAAAGTTTGGGGATGCGATGCTTATGTCAGGAAACTTCAACCTGAAAAGCTCGAACCCAAATCGGAAAAATGCGTCTTCATAGGATACCCTAAAGAAACCATTGGGTATATCTTCTACCTCAGATCCGAAGGCAAGATCTTTGTTGCCAAGAATGGATCCTTTCTAGAGAAAGAGTTTCTCTCGAAAGAAGTAAGTGGGAGGAAAGTAGAACTTGATGAAGTATTACCTCTTGAACCGGAAAATGGCGCAACTCAAGAAAATGTTCCTGAGGCGCCTGCACCGACTAGAGAGGAAGTTATTGATGATGATCAAGATACTTCTGATCAAGCTCCTACTGAAATTCGAAGGTCCACAAGGACACGTTCCATACCAGAGTGGTATGGCAACCCTGTCTTGGAAATCATGTTGTTAGACAACAGTGAACCTTCGAACTATGAAGAAGCTATGGCGGGCCCGGATTCCGACAAATGGCTAGAAGCCATGAAATCCGAGATAGGATCCATGTATGAAAACGAAGTATGGACTTTGACTGACTTGCCCGTTGAACGGCGAGCCCTAGAAAATAAATGGATCTTCAAGAAGAAGACAGACACGGATGGTAATGTGACCATCTATAAAGCTCGGCTTGTCGCTAAGGGTTATCGACAAGTTCAAGGAATTGACTACGATGAGACTTTCTCACTGGTAGAGAAGCTAAAGTCCGTCCGAATCATGTTAGCAATTGCCGCATTCTACGATTATGAGATATGGCAAATGGATGTCAAAACGGCATTCCTTAATGGTTTCCTTAAGGAAGAGTTGTATATGATGCAGCCGGAAGGTTTTGTCGATCCTAAGAATGCTGACAAGGTGTGCAAGCTCCAACGCTCGATTTATGGGCTGGTGCAAGCATCTCGGAGTTGGAACATTCGCTTTGATGAGATGATCAAAGCGTTTGGGTTTACGCAGACTTATGGAGAAGCCTGCGTTTACAAGAAAGTGAGTGGGAGCTCTGTAGCATTTCTCATACTATATGTAGATGACTTACTTTTGATGGGAAGTGATATAGAACTCTTGGACAGCATCAAGGCCTACTTGAATAAAAGTTTTTCAATGAAGGACCTTGGAGAAGCTGCTTATATATTAGGCATCAAGATCTATAGAGATAGATCAAGACGCCTCATAGGTCTTTCACAAAGCACATACCTTGATAAGATTTTGAAGAAGTTCAAAATGGATCAGTCCAAGAAAGGGTTCTTGCCTGTTTTGCAAGGTGTGAGATTGAGCTCGGCTCAATGCCCGACCACGGCAAATGATAAAGAAGAGATGAGTGTCATCCCCTATGCTTCAGCCATAGGATCTATTATGTATGCCATGCTGTGTACCAGACCTGATGTAAACCTTGCCGTAAGTTTGGTAGGAAGGTACCAAAGTAATCCCGGCAAGGAACACTGGACAACGGTCAAGAATATCCTGAAGTACCTGAAAAGGACAAAGGACATGTTTCTCGTTTATGGAGGTGACGAAGAGCTCGTCGTAAAGGGTTACGTCGACGGTAGCTTCGACACAGATCTGGATGACTCTAAGTCACAAACCGGATACGTGTATATGTTGAATGGAGGAGCAGTGAGCTGGTGCAGCTGCAAGCAGAGCGTCGTGGCGGGATCTACATGTGAAGCGGAGTACATGGCAGCCTCGGAGGCAGCACATGAAGCAATATGGGTGAAGGATTTCATCACCGACCTAGGAGTCATACCCAATGCGTCGGGGCCAATCAAACTCTTTTGTGACAACACTGGGGCTATTGCACTTGCCAAGGAGCCCAGGTTTCACAAGAAGACAAGGCACATCAAGCGTCGCTTCAACTCCATTCGTGAAAATGTTCAAAATGGAGACATAGAGATTTGTAAAGTACATACGGACCTGAATGTAGCAGATCCGTTGACTAAACCTCTCCCTAGGGCAAAACATGATCAACACAAGAATTCCATGGGTGTTCGATTCATCACAATGTAACTAGATTATTGACTCTAGTGCAAGTGGGAGACTGTTGGAAATATGCCCTAGAGGCAATAATAAAAGCATTATTATTATATTTCTTTGTTCATGATAATTGTCTTTATTCATGCTATAACTGTATTATCCGGAAATCGTAATACACGTGTGAATACATAGACCATAATATGTCCCTAGTAAGCCTCTAGTTGACTAGCTCATTGATCAACAGATAGTCATGGTTTCCTGGCTATGGACATTGGATGTCATTGACAACGGGATCACATCATTAGGAGAATGATGTGATGGACAAGACCCAATCCTAAGCATAGCACAAAGATCGTGTAGTTCGTTTGCTAGAGCTTTTCCAATGTCAAGTATCTTTTCCTTTGACCATGAGATCGTGTAACTCCCGGATACCGTAGGAGTGCTTTGGGTGTACCAAACTTCACAACGTAACTGGGTGACTATAAAGGTGCACTACAGGTATCTCCGAAAGTGTCTGTTGGGTTGACACGGATCGAGACTGGGATTTGTCACTCCATATGACGGAGAGGTATCACTGGGCCCACTCGGTAATGCATCATCATAATGAGCTCAAAGTGACCAAGTGTCTGGTCATGGGATCATGCATTACGGTACGATTAAAGTGACTTGTCGGTAACGAGATTGAACAAGGTATTGGGATACCGACGATCGAATCTCGGGCAAGTAACATACCGATTGACAAAGGGAATTGCATACGGGGTTGCTTAAATCCTCGACATCGTGGTTCATCCGATGAGATCATCGTGGAGTATGTGGGAGCCAACATGGGTATCCAGATCCCGCTGTTGGTTATTGACAGGAGAGTCGTCTCGGTCATGTCTGCATATCTCCCGAACCCGTAGGGTCTACACACTTAAGGTTCGGTGACGCTAGGGTTGTAGGGATATGTATATGCAGTAACCCGAATGTTGTTCGGAGTCCCGGATGAGATCCCGGACGTCACGAGGAGTTCCGGAATGGTCCGGAGGTAAAGATTTATATATGGGAAGTCCTGTTTCGGGCATCGAGACAAGTTTCGGGGTTATCGGTATTGTACCGGGACCACTGGAAGGGTCCCGGGGGCCCACCAGGTGGGGCCACCTGTCCCGGGGGGCCACATGGGCTCTAGGGGGTGCGCTTTGGCCTACTTGGGCCAAGGGCACCAGCCCCAAAGAGGCCCATGCGCCTAGGGTTACAAGGGGATAGAGTCCTAGGAGGGGAAGGCACCTCCTAGGTGCCTTGGGGGGGAGGGAAACCCCCCTTGGCCGCCGCCCCACCCTAGGAGATTGGATCTCCTAGGGCCGGCGCCCCCCCTTGGCCCTCCTATATATAGTGAGGGAAGGAGGGCTTTTCTACCACGCCTTTGGTTGCCTCCTTCTCCCTCTCCAACACTTCCTCCTCCTCCATAGCGCTTGGCAAAGCCCTGACGGAGTACTGCAGCTCCATCATCACCACGCCGTCGTGCTGCTGCTGGTGCCATCTCCCTCAACCTCTCCTCTCCCCTTGCTGGATCAAGAAGGAGGAGACGTGGCTGTTCTGTACGTGTGTTGAACGTGGAGGCATCGTCCGTTCGGTGCTAAGATCTTCGGTGATTCGAATCACGTCGAGTACGACTACCTCATCCCCGTTCTTTGAACGCTTCCGCTTGCGATCTACAAGGTACGTAGATGCATCTAATCACTCGTTTCTAGATGAACTCCTAGATGGATCTTGGTGAAACCGTAGGAAAATTTTTGTTTTCTGCTACGTTCCCCAACAAATAGGTGGATCAACATCATGCAAGCAATCATTGGTGAGATAGTCCACTAGTGGGACAAGAAAAGCACCATCACCTATGTTACCTTTGGAGCATCGCTCATGTGTTGTAGGTGAGGTGTCGAAGATCGAGTCGTGGTCATCTTCATCTTGATGGAACCATGTGGGGGGTGCATCATCGTCCACCATGGCCATCGTTGTCTCCATTGGAGGTATGGACTCGTCGAGGATAGGCGCGTCATCATGTAGGAGACCTAGCACCAAAGAAGAAAACACACTCGGAGTAGAGGTTAAGTCGTTAGAAATAATAGTGGCCTCACATGTCGTGTCAACTACCTCACTCACTAAGTGTTGTGGCTCACTCACTCCCTCTTGGATGCTCTCACTCATATGGTTGGTGGAGTCACTCAAATGGCTCTCAACCTCACATAGGATGTGTGGCATGCTCTCATGTGTGGGGCTAGTGGTGGTCACACTCATCCTCTCATAGGAAATGCACTCAATGTCACGTATGGTGGAGTCACTCATGTCACTCATGTGGTCGTGGCTTTCCTCACATGGCAATTGGGGCATCTCGTCACATGTCGGTGTCGGAGAGATGTTGGTGCAAATGTCTCCCTGCTCAATCACGTCATAGTCATAGCCGTGGATGAAGGACGAAGATGGCACATCATCACTCTCCTCCAAGACCAAAGATAAGGTCTCATGTGCGGTCTTGTAGCTTGACTCGGAGTATGAGTCCAATATGGGCGCCGTCTTCATGTTGTTGAAGAGGTTCATGCTCATCGCTATGGTCGAAGGGGATGGCCCTTACTCGACCTTCTTGTCGCCGTCTTGTTGTTGGAGGCCCATATGATGTGGCACCTCATGGCTCGTCTCCATGACCGAAGGGAAATTCCCATGCTCGGCCATCTTCATTGAGGGGCTTTCGAAGATGGAAGTGTCGCCCTCGCTTGTAGGTGGTCGCCTCGTTGTTGAAGATGTCGATGTAGGCGAACTCACGGGAAGTAGGCGAAGATGCCGTATGTCCAAAGGCGAAGATGCCTTGATAGCACTTGGCGAAGATGCCAAAGTGGTGCTGGTAGTAGCCATAGCGCCATCTTGGTGGTGCTCGTCTCGCGGTCTTCTCTTGTGCTCATGAAGTTTGGACTTGGGGTGAAGTAGGGCTTGTTGGGACTTGTGCGTTTGCGCTTGGTGAGCATCGTCCTGATGATGTGGGCGTTGTCACACTTGAGCTCGTAGTAGATGTCGTTCATTGTCGTCGTGCACATGTTGCTTGGAGGTGACTTGCCCTTCATGACGAGGTGGATCACGAACGTGATGGTGGTCGCCATGGAGATGTGGACATGGACGACTTGCGCTTGTATCGCTTGGGCGCTCCAAAGAGGATCGATGTGCTCGCCGCCGCCTTGAAGATGACAAAGGGGAAGTAGACTTGATCAAGGCCCTAATCTCCTCCATCCTTGCATCTTGCTCCTTCTTTTGTGCGCAAAGCTTGTTGTCGATGTAGTCCCTTTTCCTCGCTTCGGAGTGGCGAATATTGATGGAGAGGTTCTCGATGCGCTCTCGCAATCTTGATTGTGCGCCTTGCGTTTGTCGTTGTAGATCGAAGATTGACGCTTTGGTGATGTAGTTGTTCACGCCGTCGTTGTTGTCGAAGACCAGAGATGAAATGCCTTGCCTATCTATCACAAGACTCGAGCAAATATGAGTGGGAGAAAGAGAAGAACAAATACCAAATGTACCTTGACCGAAGTTGAAAGTGGATCAATGATCACTCCAATGTGGACAAGGAAATAGCACAATTGGTACCAATTCTTGTCGGTTTCTCACACCTACACAAATAAGGCTTATGATGGATCTCGGTGAGGATAGTGGCACAAAAATTTGATGCAAAATGTTAGCAAGAGTCAATAATGTTGAAAGAGATTCACAAATTCGCAAGTGTAACAAGTAGACCAATAGCAATATGTGGCACATGGGAACACACACACGGATAGATAAATGGGGTCGTGCAACCAAGGATGAGCACAAAATGTGGAATCCACGGTAAATGCTCGTGTTGCACAACTCAAGAGAGACGCTAGCACGATTGCTCTATAGGCGGATGCGACACTTGTGCACAACCTATGATATGCAAAATGTAAGAACTTTCTATCCCAAGTATGCTATGTATGATGTTCCGGTGGTATGATCCAAGATGATCTTATATGCAATGTGGTATGATGCTATGGCACTTGCTTACAAGCTTGTTTGCTCTTCCTCTTTTGCTTAAAAGCTTATTCTTTTTTTGTATGGCCACTTTTGCACAATGCACAAACGAAGATAGCAATTGTATATATGCGGGAACAAACTTGTGGCACAAGGGATGATATGATACTAATATGATATGGTATGCATGCAATGTATGGTGTAGATCACTAATGTGCACAAGTAGCGTTGCCGGCAATACTCAAATGGCTAGTCTTGATGGGCAAGTGACGCAAAATGGGCTAGCGGTTAACAATGTAGTGGCAAGGGAATATACAATGGAGGGATACCATGATACCAAGATGATACGGAGTTTACCGTCCATGGCGATGATGAGTGGCGGTAATCTTGATGGAGACACCAAGATGATGGATACTCGTCCCTAAGTAGCCGAAACACCTTAGGAAACGGAAAAACCGCGAAATCAAAATCTCAAATGTCAAATGTCAAATGGTGGTAGTGGGATATGGTGGTGGTTTTGCGGAAGCTCAATGGGATTGCGGAAATGCAATGATGGGTTTTGTGAGTAGGCAATGCGGAAATGGAGGGTAAGGTTGGCTATACACGGTGTCGGAGTTGGAAGCACGGTCCCTAAGTAGCCGAAACACCTTAGGAGACACAACTCACAACACAAACAAAATTGGGTTAAGTTGCGGTGGCGGAAGTGTATTGTGGGTAAGCCTATGCGGTAGTGGTGGTGGTGGTTGATGAAGAAGGAACCGTCCCTAAGTATCCTAGACACCTTAGGAGACTCAAACCACTCCTCAAGCAACCACTAATGCGATGGGGAACAAAATTAGTTATGTTGCGGAAGTCGGTGGTGGTTATGCGGAGGTTGTGGTGGAAGCCCTAGGCAAAGATGCCAAAGTTCCAAAATTTTGATGGAGTCAAATGGTTATGGTAGTATTTTTGTGGGAAGGGGGATGTCAAGAGCTTTTCAACGAGCTAAAGAAAGCGAAAATCGGACTCCGGATGAATTAGTAATGGACAAAACGGTGAAACAGGGGTGGCTGAGATGTCAGGGGCCGGACATCCGGGCTTGGGGCTGGAAATCCGGGACCTGGTGTCCAGAACTGAGTAGATTAGGTGCTCCAGGAGCCGGATGTCCGGCCCGATGGCCCGGATGTCCAGCCTGTGGCCCGGATGTCCGGCCCGACGAATCCAGATCTCGTTTGGGGCGGAAATTTTCGAATTGGGGGCGGAAATGGATGATTCCAAAGGCAAAATTTGATGGATTTTATGGATGGAAAGTGGGGAAAATTGGGGATATGCTAGGTCGACTCGAAACCAAGCAAATCTATGGATCAAAATCAACAAAACTTCATCAAACCAACAAATCACAAAAAAAATTGGGGGCTATTTTTGTGGGGAATTTTCGAATTTAGGACGAAATCAACAAAATTAGGCTAGGAAACAGAGAGGGGAGGCTCAAAAATCGTGATCAACGTGGCTCATGATACTAAGATGATGTAGGGTAGAACCCTAGTGGCTGATCTTTCACGAAAGGAGCGTATCCTGCAAAGAACACGCAGAACACAAGGAGGGAAACGAGGGGAAAATCACGAGGGGAACACAAGAGAACACTCAAACCAACAAGAATGATCACACATGCGCTAGATCCATGGACACAAAGAAAGATACAAGATCCAAAGTCAACAATGGACGATACAAGAGGTAACGGTATTCTCCGTGAGGAGGTCTTGATGGGGCCGCCCAAGAGGGGGTCTCGATGATCTTCTCCGCAAGGAGGTCTTGAATCCAAAGGGATCTTCTCCGTAGAGGCCGCGGTCTCTCTCGTGGACTAGATCCGATGTGGATGAGCAATGCTCTATCTCTCAAATGAGCTAAACCAATGCTAACCCTCACTAGGAGGAGGTGGGGAGTATATATAGTGCTAGCCCACGAAGGGGTAAGTGAGAGGGGGGATACATGGGCCCTTGGCCCGATCTCTGCGCACAGGCAGGTGCCGGATGTCCGGGCTGGGGGCCGGATGTCCGGTGGCTCACGAAGAGCCGGATGTCCGGGCCTCTGGCCGGATGTCCGGGCTGGAGTTGCCCGATTCTTCTGCTCTTTGGTTAGCGTGCTCCAGATTTCCAGGCGAAGGGGCCGGATGTCTGGGGCTTCGGGAGGATCCAGATGTCCGGGGCATGGGGCCGGATGTCCGGGCTATCAAGGTCGCTTCCGAAGCTCTCTGGATAGGAAGGGGCCGGATTTCCGGGGGTAGGGCCGGATCTCCGGGGCCTGTAGTAGTTGGTCTTCTTCCTTCTCCTTCCTTCGCTCCCGCACACACTTGGCCTTCGTCTTTAGGCTCTCCTTGGTCTCCTCAGGTGTACCTGAGTATGCACAAGGTCCGTGCTTGAAGTAGCATCCATGTCTTACAAGCGGAAAGGGAAGATTCGGAAAGGAGTGAGTTCACGTTGTGTCCAATGGCGTTTGCTCGAGTGTACATGGGGATGATCGTAGAATGCTCCGCACCATTAGCCTAGAGGGAGTTAGTCGGAGTGGCCAGGAGAGTGTCATGGCAGTAGGAAGGTTTTGTCGGAACACCATTGGTCCACCCGAATGGGAGTGCGAGGCCATGGGTTCCGTGGTGTGGGTACAGTGTACTAACCTCTACAGAGTGTGTGTTTAATCTATCGATAGCCGCGCCCGCGGATATGGGCCCAGTTCGTAGTCTGTCACACTATGGTTCAACAGTTATAATAATAATTTTCTTAATAACAACCCCGGTTCGATGATGAAAGAAGTTGTTTGATCTTTATGTGATCGTGAGAGGATCACCGTGGTATCGAGGATACCGAGTTGTTGGATATTTGTGGTGTTATGCGAGAATCACGGGTAAAGGTCAAGCTCCTTGTGCTCATGTATTGATTACTACGGTATTGTTTATACCAAACTTGATTTGATCCTGAGATGATCGTGTGATGTCCGAGGATGGTAAGTGATGCATGTTACGCGGTAACCCCGAGCAGACTAAATTGATGCATGATAGTGTCATCATATTGCATGTTAGTATCATCATGTTTATATGTTCATGCCATGCTTATATTGTGCTATTGGTATCATGTTGTTCATGCCATGTTGTTAGATGATATCATGTTAATCCTGGTTAACCTGTAATTGCCATGCTGTTGTTTGTCTTGAATGCTTCTGGTTATTGTGAGCTTGCAAGTACATTCAATGTACTGACCTGGCGTGTCATGCCGGCTTGCAGGTCAAGCCAGATTTGATTGTTTGTTTGCCGTGGATTCTTTGTTCGCGAGCTAGGGTAAGCGTTCCAGCCAGACTCCCTGCGGAGTGAAGTTCACCACCGTCTTTGTTGTTCCGCTGTTAGAGTTATTCCGCTGATTCGAGTGGTTCTACTGCTTGTATAGAGCAACAGTGGCAAGCTGTCGCCGTGCCGATGTAACCCCTTGTAACCAGTATAGATTGTAGTGAAGAGCTGATTTGTTCTATGCTAAGCAGTGCCGTATTCCAGAAGACTTCTCCTCGATCTCTGGGATGGAATACGGGCCGTTCCGGTTTCTCTGAGCCAGGGGTGCCACAGGCTTGGTATCAGAGCAGGTCTGGCTGTAGGACGCCCTAGCCCGCGTGAACGTTGGAAAGCGGTAATATAGAGCCTGGTTGGTTTGTTGCACTTGATTGCTGCATTTGTTTGTTGCATAGCATTCATATAGATTATTATCTGGTCGCTTGTAGTGATCTTGTGAGTGTAGGTGGTATCGGTTTCGATCCACTACCTGCACCCTTCCTCTTTGCATACCCGCTCATTGGTGTTTGGCGTCACCTCAGTCCCAGCAGAGTGATGCCCTGGTACCGAGTGTTCCAGACACCATTTGCAGGAGTTATGCTCAGGTATCGCGTCAATGTCTTTCCGCCACCCACCCATATCATTTCGGTGATAGACTAGTCTCTAACCTCAATCGTGCCATCCATCTCGTCCCTTTGGCAACCCTTACTGATATTTGTTGTGAGAAACGGGCAATGCCATCAAGCCTTGCTTTTCCTCCCCATCTTGCCCTGTCATTGCATTCTTTGGACGTGTACAGTTTCCTTTCGTACGCTTGATGATGATGTGGTTGTGACCTCCGTGTTCCACCCCGTGATCACCAAATCCGTCCTCGCCTCCGTATTCATCTAGTCGTAGCCGGTGTTCAGCCAGCGTTTGGTGTAGCCTTGGCTACATCAACTCCTTCAACATGTGGATTCACTTTCATGCACACCGCCACAGCATATTAGACCGTAATACCGGAGTTTCTACGAGATTTGTGTTCTTAGGTGTGCATACATATTATTGTTGTGAGTAGCAGTAATATGTGATGTTGTTTGATTTTACTATTTGTATGCTTGGTGTGCTATTGTTTCTATCATTTCTTTTCTTCTTTCTTTGGGCCTTCAGTGTTACATATTTTTCCCTCATTAAAGTGCTCGTCAACCGACACAGGACCTAAGGAATCAGTAAGGAATTCAAATATTTGGAAACTCAGCTAAACAGAATGGAATTATCAGCAGACTGTAGTGAAATTGGGAATGTATCGTCTGAATGCCAAAGAAATTCCGGATGGACTGTCAATATCAAGTTTTCATTAATGTGCACTCCTCACAACAGTACAGATAATCAAGTCTCCCTCAGTGTGCACTCATCATAGTAGAAATGATCAAATCAGCAAGGAGATAAATTGTGTGCATGATCGACAGCATATTATCAGTCAAAGGTATGGTTCAGATGCAAGGTTTGATTCTTCATTGATGATGATTATGAAACATGATATACCTGGAAGAATGCAAGAATGTGCCATGTATTCAATACTCAGAAAGGAGGATAGTCCAGCAAACCCTGTTTCATTCAAGTAATCAACAACAGAAATATCAAGATGAGATATATATGTGGTAATCGGTCCGCATATCACAATGAGAAGCTTCTAGTGTAAGCAACCCAGTCTTCCCTCGCAAGCCACTAGAAAAGCTTCCAGTGCAAGATTCCTCCATCTTCCTCAGTATGATATATGGATGACTTCCCGTGCAAGATAGTACATTGTGAATTGACAGCAGATGGCAGTGCAAGAATCAGATCCTCAACAGTTGGTCAGAAGCACGAATCAATGAAAACACAAGTCTTCCTCGGGAATCAGATTCTCAAATATATGTGAAGGAAGCCAGATATTCACCTCAGTGTGAGAAAGGACTATGAAGATTGACGACGACACTAAGCTCTGTACAAGTACCTGTAAACCTGGAATATGATCCTGATGAACCCTTGTCGACTTTTCTCTGGTAAGGGCACCATGCTTGTGTTCTGAGCTATTTTTGGCCGATCGGGGTGGATGCTGACTTTATATTTCTCTATTCAACAGCTGTCACGGTTTCTGAGCTGTTTTCTGGCCGACTCGTACAAGTGTTGAGTTTCTTTTTGTGGCAGTGTCCCTTTGCTCTGAGCTGCTTTTCAGCCGTCTTAGGGAACTTCCACGTTCTTCTTATCAACACGGTCTCATGCTCTGAGCTGATTTTTGGCCGTCTTGAGCCATGGTTGAGTTACTTCAGTAATGTCCTAAATCTGAGTTGTAAAGACCTTTCTGGTGGCTACAGATTTATTTGCCGATTTCTTGCAAGGGTTCGGATGATCATTTCCCTATGGTCAGAACTTGAGACGCGATGAACCTGCCAGTTAAACAATATTACCATGTCAGAAGATGCGGATAAGAGTACGCCTGTCAGAATGTTGCACCCATGGTCACACGGAGAAACCATATGACCCTGCTCCTTCAGCCAAGGATCCAGATAAGAAAAACAGTAATGGAGTAGCAAGACCGGTGATGCAGGTATGAAAATGGTTGCAAGACCCACATGGTGCAGATATCCGGACAGTCTGAGTCAGTATGGATCACCATGGCTATTCACCTAAGGGGGTCTACTCAATTTTGGTAAAGAATCCATATCCACACAACCCACTCAATCAACAGCATATGCTCAGAATTGCCAGTATCGAATTTCTGAGTCTGTCAAGTCAGACTAAGGGTCCATTCAACAGTTTGGCCCCGGCAAGCGACAGTCAAATATTTGGAATGGATCTAATACTCTAGGAGGTGGAGCCAGTTAGGAAACTTCTGTGATGAGTCAGAATCTGTTAGGAAATGGTTATGCCTCAACTCACAGTTTGGAACCCAAAGGATCTGTATTCAGTGAAAAAAAACCTAATGCAAGGAGTTAGAGCTTGGTTGTTCATCATGAAAATTTGATCACCACTTCATGGAAGGTTGTCAGTGCAGACACAACAATCAGAAATCACTCTCGGATTTGTGAGACAGGCATATATTGCAGTTAGGATAAACTATCACATTCAGCTAAGGCAACAGATATGAAAATAATTGGAGCCTGTATAAGCATGAACAAGACAGGTAAGATCTGTCAGAATGTGGATATAGTGAAGAAAACCACCCATAGCCATTCAGATAAAATTTTAGTGGGAACAATAATAAAGGAAAAAAGGATACCCGAGTTGGAAACGGTTTCCTTAAGTCAGTATATTCATACTTGTTCCCTGAGCAACCAAATCTCGAGGACGAGATTTATTTAAGGGGGTAAGAGTTGTAAGAGCCTGGTTTTTGGCCCTTTCTTTTTCTTTTGATTTACTAAGGTTTTTGCTTGAGTTTTCTTTTTCCGTGGCTGTGTGGTATGGAAACTGAAGAAGATGAACTCTTCTTTGCTTCCAGAGTGGCTTGTCATACCCAAATCCTTCCCTAGACATTTCCATTTTCATCCTAGCCAAAATCCCAATAATCTTTTGATTGGGAATATTCCTTTTTTGTTAAAGGAATTATCTTTTTGCCCTAGGTTGTGAAGCAACCTATATTCCCCTCACTCCTAACATTCCCAAATAATTCTCATAAATTGTTTGGTTCATATATCCCTCAAATATGGCAAAATATTTCATTTGCCATGTAAAAAATAATTCATTTCCTATTCTGCTCTAAATGGCACATTGTGAAGCAGGTGCCATTTACCTTTTCCCAATTGACCCCAAAAATTTTGGACATCTTTTAGTGTCCAAATAATTGCCTCATGCCAAAATTCAACTTAATTTGCCTAGCAAATATTCCTCAGCAATTTTTCAAAGTTCCTGTGTGAGGGAATTGTTTGTGAAGGAAGTACTAGCTAGGTTAACCAAATTGAGTTAAAATTTTGCATGGTCCTTGATATCATCAAATAAAACCCTCCTCAAGATTTGAGCTCATTCAATACATCCATGTGAGCTGAGCATCAATTCTTTGTTTCTGTCCAAATTTTCAGTTAGTGAAGCAAGTATAGTTTATCTTGCTCCATTATTTCTGAAAATTTTACAGGACCTTATCCTACCCATATAACCTATCTCCAAAAATTTCGGGCTCAATGCATCTAGCCATTATCCCTCTGGATTTTTCCTAAGTTTCTGTCCAGGTTGAAGCATTGTGAAGCAAGTACCATTTTGGTGTATCCATTTGGTATGAAACTTTTATAGTGACTTCATATTCTTATATAACCTATCTATTCCTAATTTAAGCTCAATCCAAGCTAGTATGTGAGTGCCACTTCCTCATTTCCAAATCTGACCAGTAGTGCAGTTTCTACAACAAGTGCTATCTAAACCCCTCTGTATGAACTGAAACCCTGCCATCCTAATGACCTTAGTGAGTGATCAACGCCAGTCAAATCTCATCCTTAATCACCAAGAATGTGAACCACAGAAAGTTCCAAATACCTTGCTGTTCCTTTGTATTCTTGCTATCTGTGATCACACCAGGGATCACTATGCTTGTTTCTCTCCCTCTTGGCTTTCTCCTTGCTGTGACCTATCATGCAGATATGGTCGGCTGACTCGGGTGCAACCGCCTGCACCAGCTCACGCGGTGACCACCGCCCTGGCACGCCATGGACACGAGCTGAGCGTCGTTTGCTTCGGGCCCCTCCTCCTATCGTTGTCTTCGCGCGCGTGAGCATGTCTAATAGCTAGCAAGCGTCATTGCCATCCTCCTGGAGCCATTTCCCCCCTCTGTCCGCTTCCTCACCGACGCAAGCCGCCACACGCCCACGGACGAACAGTGGTGGTTTAGCTCGGAGCTCGCCGTCTTCTTCCTCCCTGCGCTCCCTTGGCCGCCTCTTCCCCGTGAGCTCTCCCTCATGTTCCCTCTCGTCGCCTACCTCCGAGCTCATGCGCGTGCACACGCGTCCGCGGCGACGCCAGCTCGGCACCACCCTACTCCGGCTATATAAAGCCACCCCGGTGCCATTTCCCTTCGCCATCGACCTTGCCTCGCTCCTCTAGTCCTCCCTAATGCCTTGCCCGAGCCCCGGAGCCTCTCCTCGCCATGATTGACCGCCATGACCATCGTGGCCTCCCTCCTAAATTAGCTCTAGCCTGAGCTCTCTCCTCCTTCTATCACCACTAGTGCACCACCTAGTCCCCGTAGATCCTCCCCATCTACTCCGTTCGTCGCCAGACGAACCGTAGCTCCACCCCGTAAAAGCCCGAAGCCGCCGTCCGCCGCGGGTGATGCCCCGCTCGCCTCCGACCTCTCCGGCGACCGCGCCACCCATAGGCGGGTCCACCTCCGTTCCCTGAGTCCAACGGTAGGTCGGGCTTCACCGTTGGTGTCCGGAGCTGCGAGCACGGTCGCCAGCGCCGGCCCTGCCCGCTAGCCGCGCGGGCGAGCAAGAGGAAGCGAGGAAGACAACGACACCCCTCCCCCTACCAGTGGGTCTCGCACTTCAGCCTCACGTGTTGACCGGGCCGGCCCGCTGACGTGGTTAAGTGGAGACGTACTCTGTGGAGTATGCTTTCCCTTAACTGAAAGCGCGTTCGTTTCTTCTTCGGCTGTAATTACGTTTTCATCTCCGGAAAGCGTATTTTCTCAAAACCGCTTCTGCCTTATCCACTCGGGGACTTGTTTGTGATGATAGTTTTGCAGAAAAGTCCTTGATCTTCATCACCTCAGAACGTTTTTCTCGAGACTCTGATTGAGGTGAAACCATCGCCCACGTCTTCGTCTCACCGAGCCCATTCCGTTCCCATTATTTTCACTATGTTTTGACATACTGGAAATGACCATTTTGCCCTTGCCCCTAATCAGCCCGCTCCAAGAGAGAACCCTTTCCGGCGATTCTATCCGCGGCTTCACCGCACATCTTCCCGGAGCCTTCTTCATCCCGTGGCAAGCCACAACACCCACTTGCATGATGGCCATGCAGTAGCCATGGTTTTGAACTTCAATATTTAAGAAATTTTTGAATGCGTTGATACGGTTATCGTTGTCTTGGTGATGCTTATGGATCTGTGTTTACTTTCATGATATTTTTTATGCACCTGGTTATCATGTACTAGTTTCTAGTATTTCTATCGTATGTCATGCTTGGTGGAAGTACATGTTTGTAATGGTCTTCGGTGCATGACTATCGTCTGTTCCGAGTACCGTTGTTATGCATGCTCCGTTGCATTTAGTTGGTTAAATGCTTGCGTGAAAGTATTATCGTTATGTTATGGTATTTATTTCTGATGCTAGTGGTCATGCTATGCTTATGGTATAGTTATGCTTGTGGTATTCATGTTTGTTCATGCTCATTTGGACATATGATTTATGGTTGGAGATTATGTTCCACATCCCTGCTCATGTTGGTATCATGCATTGTAGTTGCATCATGTTATTTTCTTATGACTCAGCTAATTAATATGCAAGTTAAACCGGACTGTAATCGAACTTGAACATCTATTGGTTGAGTCATAGTTCCATCGTATCGAGCTGACCAGTGCAGCCACACTTGCCTTTATGAACTGGGTCTATTGTCATGCCTCACGCCGATGCCTCCAACAAGGGAAGGTTATGCGCGGCCGCAACCTTGGCCGGGTAGGACGACATGAGCCTTGTGTGCCCATGTTTGGTTTTGAGCTCATGTCCCCGTTTGGGACAGTTTTGGCACGACGGTGGCCGTTGATGCCTTTGTTAGGCACGGGGCCACCCATGACTTAGCCCAGAGGGAGTTAGTCGGAGTGGCCGGGATGGTGTCATGGCAGTAGGACGGTTTTGTCGGAATGTCGTTGGTCCACCCGAGTGGGAGTGCGAGGCCATGTGTTCCGTGGTGTGGGTACATTGTACTAACCTCCGATAGTCGCACCCGCAGATAAGGGCCCAGTTCGTAGTCGGTCATAGTAATTATAAGAATTTGCTTAATAACAGCCCCGATTCGATGATGAAAGAAGTTGTTTGATCTTTATGTGATCGTGAGAGGATCATTGTGGTATCGAGGATATCGAGTTGTTGGATATTTGTGGTGTTATACGAGAATCACGGGTAAAGGTCAAGGTCCTTGTGGTCATGTATTGATTACAACGGTATTGTTTGTACCAAGCTTGATCTTATCCTGAGATGATCATGTGATGTCCAGGGATGATAAGTGATGCATGTTATGCGCTAACTCCGGGCAGAGTAAGTTGATGCATGATAGTGTCATCATGTTGCATGTTAGTATCATCATGTTTATATGTTCATGCCATGCTTATATTGTGCTATTGGTATCATGTTGTTCATGCCATGTTGTTTAGATGATATCATGTTAATCCTGGTTAACCTGTAATTGCCATGTTGTTGTTTGTCTTGAATGCTTCTGGTTATTGTGATCTTGCAAGTACATTCAATGTACTAACCTAGCGTGTCATGCCAGCTTGCAGGTCAAGCCGGATTTGATTGCTTGTTTGCCATGGATTCTTTGTTTGTGAGCTAGGATATGCGTTCCAGTCAGAGTCCCTGCGGAGTGGAGTTCACCACCGTCTTTGTTGTTCTGCTGCTAGAGTTATTCCGCTGCTTCGAGTGGTTCTACTGCTTGCATAGAGCAATAGTGGCAAGCGTAGTGTCGGCGTGCCGATGTAACCCCTTGTACCTAGTATAGATTGTAATAAAGAGCTGATTTGTTCTATGCTAAGCAGTGACGTATTCCAGAAGACTTCTCCTCAATCTCTGGGTTGGAATATGGGGCATTCCGGTTTCTCTGAGCCGGGGGTTCCAAAGGTGCGCAGCTCAGGAGTAAAGGTGTAGCAGCCTGCTGTGGTCACGGAGCCCGTTGCGGTGGCGGAGCCTGATCCTGATATCCATGCACCGCTGCCACAGGCAGCGAGCTATCTTGACGAAATGGTGCTGGGAGCGCAGGAGCGTTTTCTTGCGGCCTTGGGACACCTTGGCAGCTTCCTTCTTCGTGCGCAGACGCCTGACGTGGCGGGCCATGCCGTGGGACCGCGCATCTTGGAGCGAGGGCGCCGTCTTGATGCGGTGACTCTCCGTGAGCCACGTGTCTTGGCGCGAGGGCGCCGTCTTGATGCGGAGGCGGCGGAGGCACTCTGTGAGCCAAGTCGCCTGCAGCTGGAGGTGGGCGAGGCAGCGAGAGGGATGGTCCAGGAGAGCCCCCGGCAGCGCTGACGAGCTCGGCGATGCGGTCCAGCTAATCATCGTAGAGGTCGTCGACCCGGCGGTAACGCAGGAGCTCGCGTGCCATGAGTGGCCTACGCGTCCGTGGGAACACGACGAGCCGGCCGGAGTGAGTGACGGGGTGGCGGTATGTCCGTTCCGCTGCACGGAGGGGTGCAGCTACAAAGCCTGCTGCTCGTTTTTTACTGGGCCGGTGGTAGCGTTGGCAGCGGGTGATGGAGAACGGTGGGGAGGTCCGCCAACGGGCGCCGTCTGAGCCATGCGGGCGGCGAGTGCGGCTCGGCGCTCAGCACGGGCCCGGCGAGCATCGGACATGGATGCGGTGGAGTAGTGGAGCGTGAATCAATGGAAGAAAGGCCTCAGCGCACCCCTACCTAGCCCGCCAAATGTCAGATTGTGGGTTCCGACAAATCCTTGAGGTTCGAACACTGGGGTGCGCAAGAAGATCTCTCCCTTGCTCGCTCTCCCAATGATCTCAAGGCCTAGCTCGCCGAACCCAAGGAACAATGGACACGAGAGTTTATACTAGTTCGGGCCACCGTAGTGGTGTAATACCCTACTCCAGTGTGGTGTGGTGGATTAGCTCGTGGGCTAAGGATGAACTAGTATAGTGGACGAACAGCCTCCTGAGGAGAGGTGTTCTTGAGCTCGATGAGCTGGTGAGATGGCCTTGGTGGAGTGGATCCAATCCAAGATGAGCCGATCCATGACTACGGTAGTGGCAAGTCCTATTTATAGAGGCCCTGGTCCTCTTCCCAAATGTTTAGGCGGGAAGGGATCCTACAATGGCCAATTTCGAAGGGAGACAACTAATACAAGTTATCTTGACAAAAGGTGGTCTTCGCCTGCCAAAGGCTCTGGTGGTGACGCCGCCGTGGGCTCCGCGGTTACCTCCGTCCTGCTGGTCTCTGGTCTTGTTGCATCGATATGGCAACCTTTGCCTGATGCCTCGGGACTCCTCGCCTGCGCATGCTTCCTTAGCACCAAAGAGCAAACTGGTACTCTGCGCCTGCTGGTGCCCGCCTGGCTTCGGTCGTCATGGCTCACATCACGCGGACCTCGCGAGGTGCCCCTTGCGTAGATATCTCCGCTCCTCAGGAGCCAGCCTAGCGAGGCCGCCCCATAGGAGGTCTTGGTGTCGTCCTCCTCGCGAGGCTTGGCCCCTCGCGAGGGTCTTGAGTGGTTGCTGCTGAAGATGGGCCGTACCAGGCCGTTGGTGGAGCCACGCCCTGGGCCGCGGGCAGGCAAGTCTGGGTACCCCCGTTCCCAGGACGCCGACAGAGTCCGCAACATGACTTGCCCCATTATCTATCTTTTACGGGGATAACTAGGACCGCACCGAGGGGCATAGTCGTACTGACACATCTTTGCTTGTGTGTACCAATTAATACCATCGTTAATAAAAAAATTGGTTCCGAATCGATTGGCATAGTCATACTGTCACATTTTGCTTGTATGGACTTGGCTCATTATCTACCAGTGGAGTAAAAACTAGCACCGCATCGAGGGGCATAGTTGTACTGACACATCTTTTTCTTGTATGGCTTGATGAACACACATCGTTAGTAAGAAGCGATACTGTCGTATGTTGATGTGAATCTGTGACATAACTTGCCCCATTATGTATCTTTGTTAGGGGCGGTATTGTGTAATGTGTTGTGGCGTCACATGTGTACACCAGTGGGAGGAGGCGAGTCCGTTACATGAATTTGTGGTTCAAAGCGTACCATCATTTTTTGTATTTTTTTGTTATTATTTTCAAGAAATATTGTAGTTAATTTGTATAGTATATGTAAGGTATTTCAATTGTACTTTTTGATTGTTTTTGTTGAACTATTATGAGGTCTTATTTGGGCTTTACCTATTGGTTTTCTCCCTCTATATTAATTTTTGTTCTTAATGTATTTTATTTTTGCTATTATTTTATAGGAACTACCCTGAGATAGTGGGTTTTGCCTTTTTTTTCTTCCACGATCGTGGGCTTTAGCCGTCAGTTTTCTTCCAGTCCCCTTTTAACCTCCGCTCTCCTCCGTTCCCCTCCCCTCCCCTCGGTTAGTTATTTGCAATCGCTTCCTTGTTCGTTCCCCTCCTCTCCTCTTTGGCGCATAGAAGGTGCCTGTCCAGTTTCGCCGCGGGAGCGTCAGCCGACGGGTTGAACTCCAGAGGAATCACCATGTGTTGTGTTTGTTCCTTTCCTGTGCCCTTGACTCCCCTCACATCCTATTTTCTACTGATTTTTCATGTATTCTATGTTGTTGCTCTCCTGCTGTCTCAGGCTGGATTCGCTAGGCGGGAGCTTTGTTTGTATGGTTTTTTTCCGGTGAGCGACCTGCGTGTCTCGAACTGGATTCGGAGGTGGAGTTTGTATTTGGTGGTAAGAATTTTTCTTGTTTGGCATCCTTCGTTTCTGAAATTGGTAAGAAGCCTAATTTTTTGTCATGTGTCTTGCAGTTCTGGTTTGGCAGATTTTACTTTTGTAGATCTCGATGGGTACGTCACCTAGTCCGAAGAAGGTGGATGCAGGTAATTCATTGTGCTAAAACTTTTCTTTTTGTTTTTGTTGATGATGTTTTACCAGATCTGGTGCATAATAGGTTTTTAGTTGTATAGGTGTTGTCGTATGGACATTACAAGTTGTATGTGCCCTGGAATGTGTGGTACGTCTAGTTTTTAGGTTGTCATAACTTGCATACAAGATGGAGTACTGATGACTATGTGTAGTTTGAACTATTGTGGTGGTGGCATCTGAATAGTTTGTAACAGTCTAAAGAGGACTTCTAGGATGTTGAAAGAGTTTACATTTTGAAGTTTGGTGCGCGAGTTGTGGGGTTATATTATTTTATTGTTGTTGTCATGTTGAACTGACGTGTTGTCATGTTTGTGCACTGGTAGGGTTAATATAATTGAATTGATTGCTTGTTCATGTATTTTATTTTTTTTCTTCCCTTTTTGCTGATTATCATGTTGTTACAGATGTTGGAGTGACAGTGCCTCTTGATTCTAACAAATCAGACCGCTTTCAAGATCTTGTGAATGTTATTTTTAAGATACCAAATCCTCTAGAAGAACTTGTGAGTGTTGCTGGTGTTTCTTTTTATTTGCTCTTTTTTAACAGTCTTGCATACATAAATGTGTTTAGTTACCTTAGTTGTTTCTTTTTTATGTCTGACGCTATGCACCTTATTTTATTTGTCTGTGCAAAGTTGATGGTTTTTAATTTATATTTAAGTGCTTATGGTTTTGGTTTATGCGGTTAATGATAGTGTGCTGCTGCTGAGGACATTACTGATGTTCGGAAAGATATTAATGATGGAATTTATTCTCTCAATTTTGGTGATGGTGATGGGAGCTTGCAGTTGTCTATTACTCAGTCTCAGAGTGTGGATGGCATTGAGCCTATTACTCAGGCTGAGGACCTTTCTATGCAGTTATAGCTAGAGGACGAAAGGATAATAAAGAAGAAGAGTGATTTTCACAAGACAAAGGAGTTGCAACAGCGTCGAAAGGCTGGTTGTTGCAACCAAGCGCCGAGGATGTTGCTCAAGCTATAGATGATGAAGGTGGTGACGAGGCCGTTGCAACTAGTCATGCTGTGTCTCATGGAATAGACATGACTGTCAAGACAAACTTGTTGCAGACTCGGTTGATGCAAGTGTTTCCTCGTGATGCAGTTAAGTCAAAGAAAACTTTTTTGAAGAGGGAGATGGTAGATCCAAATCCTGATGGCACACAGAGGCGTAGCCCACGTGTGAAAGCTGCTTCCCAACCTGATGCAGATAGTTTGTTGTCAAGATTGTTCCAGGCACACTTGGTGGCTCCCCTGTTCGTCAGAGTCCATGAGTTTTGGAAAATAAGAAGCCTTCTTCGTCTTCTCTTCCATAGCTCTCTTCGTTGAAGGAAAACAAGAAGTGCAAAGTTCCTCCTGCAAAGGTGAACCAAGGTGTGAAGAGGCATGCTCGTGTCAATGCTGAAGATCCTGCATTTGAGGGAGATGATATTGAAGTTAATTCTGAAGATGAATATGCAGTGGTATGTATTATTTTTGTTTTTATTTTTAGTATTTGAAATTTTCTAGTTAGTGGCATTGTTTATCATATTCCTTTGTTTTTAGTCTTTGCTGAAGTAGGTTATTGATTTACTGTGTTGATTTGTATTAGGCAAGCACACTGGACTTAATTATATTCGTAAAAAATATTTTTGTTTTGGGATACATGTTTGTACTGTATGTGACTTTCTAGTTGTACTTCCAATAATTTAATTGTGTCCGTGTTGGTTTGCTGGCCAGGTGAGGCTTGGCCAGTTGAGGGTGGTACTGACATTATTTTTATAGTTGAACTTGCGCAATCTTTTTTTACCTTCTTGCCTTCATATGTTTGCATTGTTTTTTATATTCATTGAAGTAAGTTGTGCCTTCTTTATTGCGTTTACGAGCCCGGTCAAGCCGGTGAGAGACAAATGATGGAAAAGTTGCTTTGGATGAAGGTGACTTCCAGTGATTGAATATAACTGTGCGATGTTTGTTTACGTGTGTTCGTTTGCTTGAGAGTCGCCATGTGGCTAGAGTTCATGCAACTGGTTTTGGTTTTGTCTTCCAATGGAAGGTGAAGTCTAACATTTCCCGCCCTCTGATGGGAGTCTTGTACCTGAAGATAGATCCTGATACGATGACTCTTGACATGGGCGAGGCGAATAAGAAGCTTCGCATCATTAGTGTTGGTATACAATAGCTTTTTGGGCTCCCTCATGGTGGTCACTTTACACCAAGGTCATCAGAGGACGGATATGACGACCCTCTGATGAAGTTAAGATCAGATCTTTGCATTAGCAGGAGCCAGGATATCAAGACGAAGGATTAGAGGGATAAGCTCAAGGTGCTTGTCAAGGATCCTAGTAAAGATGACCTTGCTCTAAAGGTGTTCTTCATTATTGTGTTCTTGAAATTTATGTTGCCTAGTGCCACCACCCGTGTTTCTAGAGAGGCCACAATGTTTGAGGATCTCGTTATCAAGGACATGGCTAATATGGATTTTTTCCAGCTGATGGTTAATGAGCTTAGAAGGGCTATTGTTAGGTACCAAGATGGTGTTACCTTGGGGAAGGCAATCACAGGATGTGCTATAGGGCCTATAGTAATGTACCTTTACTGCCTCATCCGTGGCAACATTCCGAATGTTGACATGCGAGTCCCCCGCTTATGTTTCATGGATCAGGACAAGCTTTTTGTTCTAGTTGATGCAAATTTGATAAGAAGAGGCAATGCAGATCCATGGACTTGGTTGTGTGGGAAGCTTCCGGTGAGTTTTATTTCTATCATGTCTTGCATCCCTTTTATTTTTTAGTTATAATTGTTTTGCTGGAGTGAACATGTGTACTACAGAGTACCTATTTTAGATTTGTATGTTCCTAAGCTTTTGAGATTTTATGTATGATCTTTAGTACTGTAGTGCCATATGTGGTTGAATTGAATCTCTTGTCCACATGACCTGTTTGTAAACACTAATAAGTTGGCACTGACAGTGGAAGCATGTTAGTACTGAGGATTTAAATCTGTTAATTTAATGTTATTTTCCCTGTGTGTTGCATTGATTAATTAACTCCTTTTCCCTTGTTTGTAGAGGAAAACTCATGAGGACGTTGTCTTTTTTCGGATCTATAAAAGGCCAGTCCTGGAGATGTCGTCTCAAGTTCCCAAGATTTCATCTCTTCATGATGAGTTGAGAGATTCTCGTAGTGTTGAGGGTGCTGGTTATGTTCCCCTGGCCCTAGTGAGGCTAGTACTTCACAGAGGTAGGGTTTTGGTATTGATGTAGCTATTTCTGCATTGGAGCGCTTCGAGCATACTTTTATTAATGTGCGTTCTGAGCTGGGAAAGGTCCCAACTACAGTTGAGCGTCTAAGTTGTATTTATGGTATCCTTCCTAACGGTCATCAATTTAATGCTGATGAAGCAGTGGACTATATTGAGATGCAGAGAATGTTAATTGGTGATATGCGCGATGGTGCTGCTCAACTAATTCAGAGCTTGGTGCATCTGTTGAACAACGTGAAGTGTTTCTAAACTATGTAAGACTCTCGCTGCAAGCTATTCGAAGAAGGTGTTGATGTTGTTATCAAGTAGATGGAAAAGGATGAGGCTGCGGCCAGGAGGGCTGGTGATGATACGGAGGCTAATATTTCTGATCACCATATGAATGATGTCGGTTTGGAGTCCCCTCTTCTTGAGGTGAGTCAGTCCTTGATATTTGCATTCTTACTAGGTTGTTCTGTTGTTAGTAATGTAGTTGAACTTGCTCCTGTTCATTTTTTATTTTTTATGCAGGTGACCAGTCATGGTGTTGAGGCTGCTATTGACTGTGGAGTTAATGATCCATCTACTAAAAAGAGCAAGGTTATTTTTATTTTTTATTGTGTTTATATAGATTCTTGGATTTTCATGCGCACCAGTGTGCCTTACATGTTCATTTTTCTATCCCACATTGTTAAGAATTGTAGGTGATATCTACCTTTGTCAGTGTAGTTTAACTTTTTTTGCGTTGTTGCTAATAAGAGCGTTGTTTTTTCTTTATTACTATGAATCATGATCCTATTGTTGGTGATGAGCCTTGTTCGCTCATCGGTGATGTTCCTTTAAATGTTAGTGACAGCAACATCAGTGATGTTGTTGCTGAAGCTGCTAAGGTTTGTTTTGTGTGCTTGCATTAATTTTATACGCACCTTTCGCCGTTGTTTCGTGTAGCTGTAACTGTTATCCTGTGCATCTCTTGTGGGTAGCTAGTTTTGCTCATTTTCTTCACTGTCTGAATTTTTGTTTTTTCAGATGGCTGATGTTGAGCGCGAGGCGGCCGTTACTGTTGGAGCAGATACTTGTGTTGTTCCATTTAGCAATGGTTGTGATGTTGTTGCCAAAGTTGCTGATGAGGATGTTGGTACTGCGAGCATACTTGATGCCAAATCTTCTGGTGTTGGTATTGCTGAGAATTATAATTTTTTTGATTGTCAAGATTTGCAGCCAGAAAATTTCCAGCCTAGAGGGCTTGACTACGGTGATGCATTGGAAGACGCCGACGTGTCTACCGTAGAGGAGGTGCCATCTAAGGATCATGATTTAATTCAGTCGATTTCTTATGGCCCCTTGACGCAGGAGGCACTCCTGTCGTCCCAGGATTTTGTATCTTCAGACCATGAAAGCACAACCATATTGGTGTCATCACTAAATCTTCCGTCATCAAACCCTGAAAGTGCAGGCATATTGCTGTCGTCACAGGATCTTCCGTCGTCAAACACTGAAAGTGCAGGTAAGGACTTGTAAATGAGGTGTACTTCTCATTTATGGCATGACGACCATGTTACCATGTAGGGCTTGAACTTTTTTTCTTTTTGTACAAGCAGAAGGTGCTAATGTTGCTAAGGTTGATTTGTTTTTCTTTGCTGTTACGAGGTTGCGCACGAACTGTGGGAAATGGTTAGTGTGCGATTTTGCTTGTGTCATTTTTGTCTCTTTTCCCTTTCACTCATATGATTATTGTTGTCACTGCAGTAGTTTTAATTCCTCTCATCTTGTGTTTCCCCTAGTGAAAAGCCGACGTTCCAAAATAACGACTGCGATGCTAGTGTTGGTTCTGTAGCTAAAGCGTTCGTCCTCACTAGCATGCTCAACTCAGAAACTGCTTACGTTGTTTTATATTCTCTATGTGAGAAGTACAGAGACACTCACAAGTTGAGTGTTCCCAGATGGGTGACGGTCAGTGTTTTGCTTTGAACATAGGAGGATATGTTATTTTCTAACTTTTGTTCTTTTTGTACAACAAACCAAGATCCATAATGGAAATATTGATGCTAATGTGCGGCAGTGGTTCTCAAGATCAGGGAATGATGGTTATGACCAAGTACGTGACTCATCCTGATGTTTGATGTTTTTGTTTGTGTATTGATGAAAGATGCAAGATCTTATGTATACTTATTGTACTCATGAACTAGAACTGTCATGTTTCGTGCAAGTTTGGAAGGTGGGAGTGAACTTGTGTAGCATGTTTTTTTCTTGTACTTAGGAATGATGCATGCTCTTTTTTGAAGCTGAACTTATTGTAGCAAGGAAGTCGAACTGATATGTCTCTTGCAAGTTTGGGCAGTCGAGATAAACTTGAGTAGCCTTTATTTTTTTGTATTGAGTTGCTTAATTAGAACTTATGATTGTCTGATCTGTTTCGATTTCTGAATTTCAATTTCCGTCTTTTTTATTGTTTTGGAGGTTGAATTTTTAGTTTCATTGTAAATTGTTAATTCCATTTTTTCTCTGCGATTTTTTTGTCAGCCTCTTTTCCCTACTTTTGATCCGCCGTCATTTGTGACTGCCATGAAGCCTGGTGAAGATGTTGGGCATTGGTTCTTGGTTGTTCTGAATTTGAGGTTCCGTCGTTTCGAGTGTCTTGACTTACTCCATGATGAAACCTGGAATGGTGTTTTTAGATTCTTGAGGACTATGATAGATAATATAAGAAGGCTTTGGAGGGAGTCTAGTGTAGACAGGGCCAAACCATTCTCACTAACGCATGTTGTTGGTTTCTCCTGCAAAGTTCGTTCGTGTGCCACAACAGGAAAACACATGAGTATCCATTTTAACGAAATTTACTAGTTGTTTTTGTTGCTAGAATGCGTGGTTTTCCAATTTTTTGTTGTATTCCTGTATTTTAAATTTGTAATGTACCCTTTGTTTTTTCTTGTTAACAGGCATGATTGTGGCTTCTTTATGCTACAAAACTACAAGACCTATCATTGCCGGGAGGATGGTGTGATTGAATTGTTGGATTACACCCACGAAGACATTCTTGTCATTAGAAAGACTCTGCTATATACCTGCACCACCAGCGATGTTTTTGATGTTGACTTCCGTGGTTTGTGTGGCATCGAACCTTGTATGTATGCATGACCTTTTGTCTTTCTTCCCAGATTTTTCCTCTTGACTAGTACTGTCATGAATTCTGTGTTTGAACTTACCCTTTTGTGCGCTCCTCCTTTTTTCGTTGCAGGTGAGTGGCTGGATCTTGGGGAGAATCACTACAAGATCTTTGGCAGCCAGTTCTCGGAGCTCGAGCGTTTGGCTATTGATTTGAGCCAGGGGCGTTCTCTTGAAAAGACAAAATCTGGTGTTATGAAGGGGGGTTGGGAGCTCTCAAAGGTTCTATGGCTGTTGGTCTAGAGAGCCCCTCTATACCCAAGAATCCCATTATGCAATTGATAGACAGTGAAGATGGAATGGGAAGAGTCACGAGGAGTGCTGCTGCCAAGGGTGTATTCGCCTTGCTGGAATAGTAGGCCATAGAGCCAGTGTTGCTAGGAAGGATGCTGCATTGAGGTCTTCCAATGTTACAAGCATGAAGCATGCACCCAAATCCCTGATTAAGTTTTGCTCCCCCATGCAATAGCTTCACCCTCGTAAATTCCTTCACCTGGACAAGGCTCGCCAGTTGTATAATCTATTGGTTAGTGATGAAGTACGTGAGAAGTATGCCAAGTGAGTATCTCTCATTGTGTTTCCTCTTCTTTTCTTCCTGTTGTTTTCTAACTGCTAAATAAATATGCCCTTAGCTGCTCATTTCATATATCTTGAACTGCTATGAATGCCTTATCTTCCTTTCCCTCCTTTGGTTATATGTGTGCTGCAGGACTATGTTCTCACTAATACCTCGGCCCAATGATAACGTAACTACCTTCACTAGCAATCGCATATGGGAAGTTTTTGCACCTAGACAACTAATGGAGGGTGATGTAATGGACTTCCTCATTCATGATTGGAAACGAGATCCCGAAAGAAATGTTGATTTCACATCTGGAAAAAGGATCTTGCCGAGTCCATATTTCATCACGGCAATGAATCAGATCATTTGTTTTTTGTGAAACAAGACAATGTATTGTTTTAGAAGTTTTAAAAATACATTCCTTATTGATCCTTTTCCCCTATCTATTTCTTTATGCGTTTTCACAGGTTGTGCTTGACTGTTTGTTTTACGGCGATGAAGAGAAAGAGTTTAATGTGGCGAGTGCAGCGAGAGATTTCAAGAGCTATGTTAAAGATGGGGAAGACTTGCTCACTGTCGACCTTGTGAGATCTACTAGCTGATTTTGGTTTTATTTGTTTGCTGTGATGTAGGTTTTTATTTTTGAATATTTAATATCTCTTTTGGTCATTTGTTTTTAGGTCATGATACCTCTATTCAAACCTATGGTTTTATCAAAGGATTTGAAAGTGAACCGTTTTTCCTTATATGTCATGAATTGGTACCGAGGTGCCATTGACATCCTCGACTCTTTACCATATGGGAAGAACCATCGTCCTTCAAAGAACACATATCACAAAGACTGCGAGAAGATTCTGAGTGATATTGATTATCTCTTCTATATTAATATTTCCGCCATTTGTTTCTGCTTTTCTGAGACCTGAAATGTGTGGTTTCTTTTCTTTTTTTTGGTGTTCTTTAATTTACAGATCTCTATATTGGTGGATGTAATGAAGGCTGTGTAGGTTTGATGCTCAGTATAATGCAAGCAAGCGACCCAATTGGAAGGTTTTAGCAAAGAGACCAAGGTTTCTCAAGGTTCCCTTTCAAGGGTCGAATGAATGTGCCATTATGCTCTGAAGTTTGGGGGGACCTATGATGGTGAAAAGATCATCGAGAACATTAAAAATAACAATGTGGGTTCTAGTTCAGCTTTCACTTTCTGTGTTTGGCTGATTGTCTTTTCCTTTTGTGTTTCATGATTTTTTATTATTTGTTTTACTGTTTTGCAGCCGTGTATTGTTGATTGGAGTGCTGATCTCTATACGGTTGTATTCAACCCAAATAACCAGGTTTTGGTGACGGAGCTCCCCAAGGAGGTTCAGGCTTTGGCTCCTGGTGCATAGAAGAATTGATTATGATTTGCATAGTAAATGGGATACTTGTGTGATTTATGTCTTGAAAACATTGTAGGCTTTGTATGTGGGGTTTGGATGTCTTGTCAACTATGTAATAACCATGATACTTTGTGATGTTTTTAGTGTGGCATAGAGTTTTACAAACTTTTTTCTGTGATGATAATGTGGTTGAATAGCTGCTTTGCTTGTGTCTGTTTTCTAGGGGATTTGTTTTGGTTAAGTTTTACTTGCACTGAAGACTTATACACTAGTTGAACTGAACACTTTTTCGTTGCACTGCGAGTTATTGCTCAAAAGTGAGACTTATTTTATATTCATCTGTCCCAACCTAGTTGAACTGAACACTTTATAGTTTTTGCACCCTCTTTCGTGTACTTACGGTACAGTGCTATGAGTACTAAATCATAATTTCATACAACGTAAGGCTTTGAAAATTGGTGGAACATTGGTATGTGGATATAGCGTGAGTCGACTGACCCTTCGTGGTTTTTGTAGAACTGATGTCGTATAATATGTTTGAACTGAATTTTTTTGTGATTGAGATTATTTACGATGAAATCGTTAGTTGAGCTCTAGCCAGATTTTATTTAAATAAGAAATTTAGCTGATTTGACAACTAATATTTGGTTGAACTTCTTGCATTTTAGTAGTTGAACTTCCAAAGTAAAAATTAATCCACTGGTTTAAATTAGCTACATTTAACAGATAGCTCTATTAAGTTCTCCGCTTTTTAAAGTATCATTGTTTTAGTAGAATATTTTTTATCCTTATTTCCGTGCTGCAGAGCTAAATTTATTTTATTTGAAATTAAAATTATTGCCTGCGAACATGTATTTGAACTTTTTTATATTCACTTTTCGAACTTTCTTGTAGTAATTTATATTTTTCCCACGCGCTCTGGTTTATTAAACGGGCCTTATGGGGTGGGGGTGTGAACAGTTTGCCGATGAGGGATGATTCCAAGGAGCAGGCGTATTTGTTCCTTTTCAGGGGCAAATGGCCCGTGTGCGCTACTGTGAACTGCTGGCTATGCGTGCGCTGTTAGTTCAGTCCCACCTCACCAGCCGGGGTGGCTCTGAAATGGTTTATAAGCGTTGTCGTGGCTCATCTGTCAAACTCCTCTGAATTTTTACCTTCGCCTTTGATGCAGAGCATCCTACGATCATCCCCATGTACACTGCGTCTACTCTCCAAGCCCCAAGAGGACATAAGACGAGGCCTCAACTATACGCCATTGGATACAAGGTGAACTAACTCCTCTCTGAACCTTCACTTTCCACATGTGGGACATGGCTACTACCTCAAATCTATATGGTATGCATGACCAGGAACCAAGAGGGAGACCATGGAACAGCTAGGAGCATTGGACGAGAAGGCGAGGACACCAAGAACGAGGAACAAGAGGAAGAGCTGCCAATGAAGCTCCAACGAGCGAACGTCCGAACACAACGGACGACCGGCCACACCTCCCAGCGAGCGGACGTCCGGCCCCCACCGGACGACCGGCACATCTACACCCGAGCCAATTCAGCGGAAGACCGACGACACCGGACGACCGCCGGACGTCCGGTGCCACCTCAACCGAGCCAAAGTGAGAGGAAGTCCGGTGACTACCGGACGTCCGGAAGCCCACGAGCCACCGGACGACCGGTCCCCAGCGTACGTCCGGTACCTGTCTGCACACAGTAACGGGCCCGAGGCCCATGTATCCCTCTCCCACTTACCCCTTCGTGCGCCTATACTATGTATACTCCTCCACCTCCTCCTAGTTAGGGTTAGCGTTTTGATAGCTGATATTAGAGATAGATCCTCGCTCATCCACATCGGATCGACTCCACGAGAGAGACCGCGACCCCTCTATGGAGAAGATCCACGTTGGATTCAAGACCTCCTCGCGGAGAAGACCATCAAGAGCTCCTCACGGAGAAGAACCGGTTACCTCGTGTATCGTCCCTTGTTGATCGTGGATCATGTATCTTCTTTTGTGTTCATGAATCTAGCACATGTGTGAACGTTCTTGTTGGTTTGAGTGATTCTCTTGTGTTTCCCCTCGTGTTATTCGTGTTCTTCGCAGGATCCGCTCCTTTCGTGAAAGATCGGCCATCTATGGTTCCACTCTACATCATCTTGGTATCATGAGCCATGTTGATCACGATTTCGGAGCCTCCCCTCTTAGTTTTCTTGCTTGATTTTGTTGTGTTCTTCCCTAATTTCGAAAATCCCCACCAAAAATAGCCCCAATTTTTTTTGTGATTTGTTGGTTTGATGATGTTTTGTTGATTTTGATCCATGGATTTGCTTGGTTTCGGGTGTATCTAGCATTTGCCTAAGGCTTCCACCACATCATCCGCTACACCACCTCCGACTTTCGCAACCAAACCCATATTGATCCCCATATCGTTTGTGGTTTCTTGAGCTGTGATTCGAGTCTCCTAAGGTGTTTTGGCTACTTAGGGACGGTTGCTTCTTCATCAACCACCACCACCACTTCCGCATAGGCTTGCCCACCATACACTTCCGCCCCCCCCCCCCCAACTTAACCCAATTTTGTTTGAGTTGTGAGTTGTGTCTCCTAAGGTGTTTTGGCTACTTAGGGATGGTGACGTTCAACTCTGACTCACATAACCCCATACCCTCCACTTCTGCATTGCCTACTTGCATAACCCATCATTGCATTTACACAATCCCATTGAGCTTCCACAACACCACCACCGCATTTCGCTACCACCATTTGACATTTGTCATTTGAGATTTTGAGTTCGCGTTTTTTTCCGTTTCCTATGGTGTTTCGGCTACTTAGGGATGAGTCACCATCATCTTGGTATCTACATCAAGAACACCGCCACTCATCATCTCCAAGGACGGTAACCTCCATATCATCTTGGTATCGTGGTATCCCTCCATTGTATATTCCCTTGCCATTGCATTGATAACCCCTAGCCTATTTTGCGTTACTTGCCTATCGAGACTAGCCATTTGAGTATTGCCGGCAACGTTACTTGTGCCCATTAGTGATCTACACCTTCCATTGCATACATACCATATCATATTGGTATCATATCATCCATTGTGCCGCAAGTTTGTTCCCACATATATACAATTGCTATCCTGGTTTGTGCATTGTGCAAAAGTGGCCATACAGAAAAAATAAGCTTCTAAGCAAAAGAGAAAGAGCAAAGAAGCTTGTAAGCAAGTGCCATATCAACATACTGTTGGGGAACGTAGCAGAAAACAAAATTTTTCCTACTCGTTTCACCAAGATCCATCTAGGAGTTCATCTAGCAACGAGTGATTAGATGCATCTACATACCTTTGTAGATCGCGAGCGGAAGCGTTCGAAGAACGGGGTTGATGTAGTCGAACACGACGTGATTCAAATCACCGGAGATCCTAGCACCGAACGGATGGTACCTCCGCGTACAACACACGTACGGAGCGGATGACGTATCCTCCTTTCTTGATCCAGCAAGGGGGGAGGAGAGGTTGATGAAGATCCAGCAGCACGACGGCGTGGTGGTGGATGCAGGGCGTCACAGTAGCAGGGCTTCGCCGTGTACTACGAGGGAGAGATGTAACAGGGGAGAGGGAAGCACCAAAGGCTGAGGTATGAAGTCCTCCCTCTCCTCAACTATATATAGGAGGGCCAAGGGGGGTGGTGCGCCAGCCTAGGAGATCCAATCTCCTAGGTGCGGCAACCAAGGGGAGGTTTCCCTCCCCCCCAAGGCACCTAGAGGTGCCTTCCACCATTGGGACTCTTCCCTTAAGTGGAACCCTAGGCGCATGGGCTTTTGGGGCTGGTGCCCTTGGCCCATCTAGGCCAAGGCGCACCCCCTACAGCCCACGTGGCCCCCCGGGACAGGTGGCCCCACCCGGTGGGCCCCCGGGACCCCTCCGGTGGTCCCGATACAATACCGATAACCCCGAAACTTGTCCCGATGGCCGAAACAGCACTTCCTATATATAATTCTTCACCTCCGGACCATTTCGGAACTCCTCGTGACGTCCGGGATCTCATCCGGGACTCCGAACAACATTCGGGTTACTGCATACACATATCTTCACAACCCTAGCGTCACCTAACCTTAAGTGTGTAGACCCTACGGGTTCGGGAGACATGCAGACATGACCGGGACGACTCTCCGGTCAATAACCAACAGCGGGATCTGGATAACCATGTTGGCTCCCACATGCTCCACGATGATCTCATCGGATGAACCATGATGTCGAGGATTAAACAACCCTGTATACAATTCCCTTTGTCAATCGGTATGTTACTTGCCTGAGACTCGATCGTCGGTATCCCAATACCTTGTTCAGTCTCGTTACCGGCAAGTCACTTTACTCGTACCGTAATGCATGATCCCGTGATCAACCACTTGGTCACCTTGAGCTCATAATGATGATGCATTACCGAGTGGGCCCAGTGATACCTCTCCGTTATATGGAGTGACAAATCCCAGTCTCGATCCGTGTCAACCCAACAGACACTTTCGGAAATACCTGTAGTGCACCTTTATAGTCACCCAGTTACGTTGTGACGTTTGATACACCCAAAGCACTCTTACGGTATCCGGGAGTTACACGATCTCATGGTCAAAGGAAAAGATACTTGACATTGGAAAAGCTCTAGCAAACGAACTACACGATCTTGTGCTATGCTTAGGATTAGGTCTTGTCCATCACATCATTCTCCTAATGATGTGATCCCGTTATCAATGACATCCAATGTCCATAGCCAGGAAACCATGACTATCTGTTGATCAACGAGCTAGTCAACTAGAGGCTTACTAGGGACATATTATGGTCTATGTATTCACACGTGTATTACGATTTCCGGATAATACAGTTATAGCATGAATAAAGACAATTATCATGAACAAACAAATATAATAATAATACTTTTATTATTGCCTCTAGGGCATATTTCCAACAGTCTCCCACTTGCACTAGAGTCAATAATCTACTTACATTGTGATGAATCGAACACCCATGGAATTCTGGTGTTGATCATGTTTTGCCCTAGGGAGAGGTTTAGTCAACGGATCTGCTATATTCAGGTCCGTATGTACTTTACAAATCTCTATGTCTCCATCTTGAACATTTTCACAAATGGAGTTGAAGCGACGCTTGATGTGCCTTGTCTTCTTGTGAAACCTGGGCTCCTTGGCAAGTGCAATAGCCCCAGTGTTGTCACAAAAGAGTTTGATTGGCCTCGACGCATTGGGTATGACTCCTAGGTCGGTGATGAACTCCTTCACCCATATTGCTTCATGTGCTGCCTCCGAGGCTGCCATGTACTCCGCTTCACATGTAGATCCCGCCACGACGCTCTGCTTGCAGCTGCACCAGCTCACTGCTCCACCATTCAACATATACACATATCCGGTTTGTGACTTAGAGTCATCCAGATCTGTGTCGAAGCTAGCGTCGACGTAACCCTTTACAATGAGCTCTTCGTCACCTCCATAAACGAGAAACATTTCCTTAGTCCTTTTCAGGTACTTCAGGATATTCTTGACCGCTGTCCAGTGTTCCTTGCCGGGATAACTTTGGTACCTTCCTACCAAACTTACGGCAAGGTTTACATCAGGTCTGGTACACAGCATGGCTTACATAATAGAACCTATGGCTGAGGCATAGGGGATGACACTCATCTCTTCTATATCTTCTGCTGTGGTCGGGCATTGAGCCGAGCTCAATTTCATACCTTGCAAAACAGGCAAGAGCCCTTTCTTGGACTGATCCATTTTGAACTTCTTCAAAATCTTATCAAGGTACGTGCTTTGTGAAAGACCTATGAGGCGTCTCGATCTATCCCTATAGATCTTGATGCCTAATATATAAGCAGCTTCTCCAAGGTCCTTCATTGAAAAACTCTTATTCAAGTAGGCCTTGATGTTGTCCAAGAGTTCTATATCATTTCCCATCAAAAGTATGTCATCTACATATAGTATGAGGAATGCTACAGAGCTCCCACTCACTTTCTTGTAAACGCAGGCTTCTCCATAAGTCTGCGTAAACCCAAACGCTTTGATCATCTCATCAAAGCGAATGTTCCAACTCCGAGATGCTTGCACCAGCCCATAAATCGAGCGTTGGAGCTTGCACACCTTGTCAGCATTCTTAGGATCGACAAAACCTTCCGGCTGCATCATATACAATTCTTCCTTAAGGAAATCATTAAGGAATGCTGTTTTGACGTCCATTTGCCATATTTCATAATCGTAGAATGCGGCAATTGCTAACATGATTCGGACGGACTTTAGCTTCGCTACCGGTGAGAAAGTCTCATCGTAGTCAACCCCTTGAACTTGTCGATAACCCTTAGCGACAAGCTGAGCTTTATAGATGGTCACATTACCATCCGCGTCTGTCTTCTTCTTAAAGATCCATTTATTTTCTATGGCTCACCGTTCAACGGGCAAGTCAGTCAAAGTCCATACTTCGTTTTCATACATGGATCCTATCTCGGATTTCATGGCTTCTAGCCATTTGTCGGAATCCGGTCCCGCCATCGCTTCTTCATAGTTCGAAGGTTCACCATTGTCTAACAACATGATTTCCAAGACAGGGTTGCCGTACTACTCTGGTGCGGAACGTGTTCTTGTGGACCTTCGAATTTCAGTAGGAGCTTGATCAGAAGTATCTTGATCATCATGAATAACTTCCTCTCTAGTCGGTGCAGGCACCTCAGGAACATTTTCTTGAGTTGTGCCATTTGCCGGTTCAAGAGGCAATACTTCATCAAGTTCTACTTTCCTCCCACTTACTTCTTTCGAGAGAAACTCTATCTCTAGAAAGGATCCATTCCTGGCAATAAAGATCTTGCCTTCGGATCAGAGGTAGAAGGTATACCCAGCAGTTTCTTTAGGGTATCCTATGAAGACGCATTTTTCCGACTTGGGTTCGAGCTTTTCAGGTTGAAGTTTCCTGACATAAGCATCGCATCCCCAAACTTTTAGAAACGACAGCTTAGGTTTCTTCCCAAACCATAATTCATACGGTGTCGTCTCAACGGATTTCGACGGAGCCCTATTTAAAGTGAATGCGGCAGTCTCTAAAGCATAGCCCCAAAAAGATAGCGGTAAATCGGTAAGAGACATCATAGATCGTACCATATCTAATAGAGTGCGATTATGACGTTCGGACACACCATTACGCTGAGGTGTTCCAGGCGGCGTGAGTTGTGAAACTATTCCATATTTTCTTAAGTGTGTGCCAAATTCGTGACTCAAGTATTCTCCTCCACGATCTGATCGTAGAAACTTGATTTTCCTGTCACGTTGATTCTCAACCTCACTCTGAAATTCCTTGAACTTTTCAAAGGTTTCAGACTTGTGTTTCATTAAGTAGACATACCCATATCTACTCAAGTCATCAGTGAGGGTGAGAACATAACGATAGCCACCGCGAGCCTCAACACTCATTGGACCGCACACATCAGTATGTATGATTTCCAATAAGTTGGTTGCTCACTCCATTGTTCCTGAGAACGGAGTCTTGGTCATTTTTCCCATGAGGCATGGTTCGCACGTGTCAAATGATTCATAATCAAGAGACTCTAAAAGTCCATCTGCATGGAGCTTCTTCATGCGTTTGACACCTATGTGACCAAGGCCGCAGTGCCACAAGTATGTGGGACTATCATTATCAACCTTACATCTTTTGGTACTCACACTATGAATATGTGTATGTAGCGACCTGACCCGAATGGATCACGTCTACTGTGCTACGGTGTCATCCCTGGATCAGTAATGCTGACACCACACAGTACATCGAGGTTTTATAGCAGAGTTGCAATCACACACTTATTACATCGATGGCTCAAAAAGAACTTATTACAATAAATATGACTTAAGGCCATATTTTAAAGATAACAGCGGAAGACTTGGAAGATAAATGGGTCCATCAACTCCAGCGGCATCACTGAGTATAGAACCACGACCTAAACGCACCTCAATCATCGTCTGAAAAGTCTGCAACATTAACGTTGCAGCCCGAAAACGGGTCAGCACATGGAATATGCTGGCAAAGTAACACATAGAGAGTAATGGAATGAAACAGCTATACTACATGCATATATGGCTGGTGGAAAGCTCTATGGTTACAGTTTTGCGTAAAGCCAATTTTTCCCTACTGCAAAGGAATAAATTTATTTAACTATCATGGTGGTTGTGAAACATTGAGAATGGTTGACAGCATTCTCAATCCCAATTAAAAGTAATTAAAACCCAATAACATTAATTAGAAGTAACATGTTGAGATTCAAAATGATATTCAAGTACTAGATACTCAAGTTGTCCATAACCGGGGACACGGCTAATCATGATTAGTTTGTTACTCTGCAGAGGTTTGCGCACTTTTCCCCACATGACTCGATCGCCTCCGTTTGTTTTCTCGCACTACATGGTGTTTGAGATACGGATGACCGAGACATAGTCTTTCAGAAGCACTAGCCCCTTACATGTGGGGTAGACCGGTACACCTACATCCCCTACATCTGCTAGTCCACCCCGTAAGAGTTCGCACAACTTAGTCAACTATGCCAGAGCCCATAGTAGCATGTGGCTGCACACGGAAGTTTCTAGCATGAAAGATCTTATGATCCCTTTGAGCCTGGGTGGCGGTCCAAAAAAAAACAGGCAAGTCCTGATAGACATCAGGTGCCTCAATCCACCCAGATGTGTGTTTAAGTTGCCACCTTAGATAAACCATTAAAATTATCAATCTCACATCTGTCATGGATATCACTCACCCAATCCACATCTACTAGCATAGCATGGCAATATAAGCAAACGTAGAGTAACTCCCAAATGTTTCATAATAATACAGGTAATAGGTACTACCTCATCTACTTCCCATCCCACAATTTAATTAGATCCTAATCATGCAATGTGAGAGGATTGATCTAATGCAATAAAACTGGGTTGTAGAAAAGGTATGATCAAAGTGTTACTTGCCTTGCTGATGATCCGCGAGTCCTAGGGTTTCGAAGTAACAAGCGGCGCAATCCGGGTAATCTATCGCAGACAAACAACAAGCATACAATAAGTACTCATCTAATGCACGGGTAAAACTCGAACAAGAGAACGAACCAGGTAGTTCAACTTAAGAACTCCGGTTGCAAGAAAGAACGAAAAACAAACGGCGGAAGAAAACAACTCGGTTCTAGCAAGTTGAAACTAGGTCGAAATTTTACTATAGCAAAAACTTGTTCAAATTGATTAGACGGAACGGCGGTTTCGAGACGAAACTCCAGGCGCTTGAATCACCTGATTCCGATAAACGAGCGAAAAGATAGACTAGGAAGAAGATCGGATCTGAGATCGCGATCGCGGAATAAATCCGACGAAAAGAAAAAGAAGAACGGTTAAACGAACGGACGTCGTTAACCTAGAAGAATCCAGTGATCATGTTCGTTAGGACGAACGGTCTGGCGAACGGTCCAAGGCAACTAAATCGGAGAAGAAAAACGAATCCGATCTAGGGTTTCGGAGAAGAAAAACCGATCGAAAAACTGATCTAGAAAACCAGAACGGTTTAGAGAAGAAAAGAATCGGAACGATTAGAAGAAAACGATCCGAGAAAAAGAATAGATGTAGCGCGGGGCAACCTTGGCGAGGTCTCCGGTGAGGGGCTCCGGCGGCGTCGGCGTAGGGCGGCGGCGTCGGCAAGGTGCGGCGGCGGCGCGGGTGTGGGGCGGCGGTGGTAAGGTGCGGCGGCGGCGCGGGTGTGGGGTGGCGGCGCGGGTGAGGCGGCGCGGCGGCGGTGACGCAGGGCGCGGTGTGATGCAGCGCGACGGCGGTAAGGTGCGGCGGCGGCGTGGGGTGTGGGGCGGCGGCCTTTGGCCCGGCTGGGCCTTGGCCTGGCCGGCCTTGGTTCAGTTTTTTTTTTATAAACGGTTCAGCGCGCAGAGAAAAAAAAAGGATCTAAACGAACTCCGAAAAATCTAAAGTAAATTTTCCCCGACTCCTAAAAATGAGCCGAACAAAATGAACTTTTCTCCGGACCTAAAATGCAATTTTTGAAAACGCGCATTTTTCCCTATCCAAATAAAATGCAAATAAACACCGGAAAGCAAAATTGATCTATTTATTATATCTTCATTTTTCCTTAATTTGGGAAAGTCATATTATTCCCTCTCTCATATATTTTGACACCGGAAAATTTATTGAAGATAAAATAAATAAATCAAATGATCCTATTTTCCAAAATTCGAGAAAACTCTCAAATATGAAAATAACGAAATCTCCAACTCTCTCCGAGGGTCCTTGAGTTGCGTGAAATTTCTAGGATCAACCAAATGCAAGAAAATATGATATGCATATGATCTAGTGTATAACATTCCAAATTGAAATTTTGGGATGTTACAAACCTACCCCCTTAAGATGAATCTCGCCCTCGAGATTCGGGTTGGCTAGAAAATAGGTGAGGGTGGTCTTTGAGCAAATCTTCTTCTCTCTCCCAGGTGGCTTCATCCTCTGAATGGTGGTTCCACTGAACCTTGCAAAACTTGATAACCTTGCTGCGAGTAACTCTACTGGCATAATCGAGAATCTTGACTGGCTTCTCCTCATATGTTAGGTCATCCTTTAACTGAATCGCTTCAAGCGGTACGGTATCTCTTAGCGGTATCTCTGCCATCTCGGCATGACATTTCTTCAGCTGAGAAACATGGAATACATCATGAACTCCTGACAGTCCTTCTAATAATTCCAACTTATAAGCGACTTCTCCCATACGTTTCAAGATCTTAAATGGTCCAACGAAACGCGGTGCTAACTTTCCCTTAACTCCAAAGCGCTTAACTCCTCGAAGTGGGGATACTCGGACATAAACTCTGTCTCCGGTTTCGTAAACTATCTCCTTGCGTTTTGAATCTGCGTAGCTCTTCTGCCTGGACTGGGCTACCTTGAGCCTATCGCGAATCAACTTAACTTTCCGTTCAGACTCCTTAATCAAATCTGGTCCAAAGAATTGACGGTCTCCAACTTCGTAACTGTTGTCATGGAACGAAACTGGTATCTGATACGATACTCCTCGGGACTTCATGCAAACAAATGATTCTAGTCATGTATATCTTTGCCAACTTAGCACTGGTGTAAGTGGTCTTAACTGGAATGAAATGTGCTACCTTCGTCAAACGATCAACTACTACCCATACCGAGTCATATCCGGCTTTTGTCCTGGGTAGCCCTGTGATAAAATCCATGCCTATCTTATCCCACTTCCATTCGGGTATCGGCAGTGGTTGTAACAATCCTGCTGGCTTTTGATGTTCTGCTTTTACTCTCTGACATACGTCACAAACTGCTACATACGCTGCAATATCCTTCTTCATTCCGGTCCACCAGAATGTTTCCTTCAAATCCAAATACATCTTGGTATTCCCTGGGTGAATCGAATATGGTGAATTATGTGCCTCCTGCAAAATCAACTTCCTGATCTCCGGGTCATTGGGCACATAAACACGGTCCTCAAACCATAGGGTATCGTGCTCATCCTCACGAAATCCCTTTGCTTTTCCTTTGCTAAGTTTCTCCTTTATAGCAGCAATCTCTTTGTCAGATTTCTGAGCTTCTCTGATCTTATCCATCAATGTTGATTGAATCTCCAATGCTGCTACATAGCCTCTCGGAACTATTTCCAAACATAGCTCACGAAGGTTTTCTGCTAACTCCTTGGGTATTTTCCCCATCACTAGGGTATTGACATGGCTCTTACGACTCAATGCGTCAGCTACTACATTAGCCTTTCCGGGATGGTAATGCAATCTCATGTCATAATCCTTGATGAGCTCCAACCATCTCCTTTGTCGGAGGTTCAACTCCTTCTGCGTGAAAATGTACTTCAAACTCTTGTGATCCGTGTACACCTCACAATGATTTCCAATGAGGAAATGTCTCCACGTTTTCAACGCATGCACTACGGCTGCTAATTCCAAATCATGCATGGCATAATTCAACTCATGAGGCTTCAGTTGTCGTGATGCATACGAAACAACTCTCCCTTCCTGCATAAGCACTGCTCCAAGTCCTCGACGTGAAGCGTCGCAATACACCTCATAATCCTTGGTCTGATCTGGCAAAATCAATACCGGTGAGGTAACCAAACATTTCTTCAACTCCTGGAAACTAGCCTCACACTCCTCAGTCCATTTGAACTTAGTTTCCTTCTTCAACAACTCCGTCATAGGCTTCTCCATCTTTGAGAAATTCTCAATGAATCTCCGGTAGTATCCTGCGAGTCCAAGAAAACTCCGGATCTCTCCAACTGTTGTTGGTGCTTCCCATTCGGTTACGGTCTCAACCTTTGTGGGGTCAACTGCTATACCTTCTCCGGATATAACGTGTCCGAGGAATCCAACTTCCTTCAACCAAAACTCACATTTGCTGAATTTGGCATATAACTGATGTTCCCTTAATTTCTCCAAAACCAAACGCAAATGTTCCTTATGCTCCTTTTCATTCTTTGAATAAACTAGGATGTCATCAATGAACACTACGACGAACTTATCCAAAAACTCCATAAACACTTTGTTCATCAGGTTCATAAAATAGGCAGGTGCGTTAGTCAATCCAAATGACATAACGGTATACTCATACAGTCCATATCTTGTGGTGAATGCTGTCTTAGGTATGTCCTGCTCTCGAATCTTCAACTGATGGTACCCTGATCGCAAATCGATCTTGGAAAACACTTTAGCTCCTTGCAATCGATCAAACAGATCGTTGATCATTGGCAGTGGGTACTTATTCTTGATGGTTACTTCATCCAATCCCCGATAATCTACAACCATCCTTAATGATCCATCCTTCTTTTCCACTAGAAGTACGGGTGATCCCCAAGGTGAAGAACTTGGGCGAATGTAACCTTTATCCAATAACTCCTTAATCTGATTCTTAATTTCCACCAAATCCTTTGCTGGCATCCGGTACGGTCGCTTCGATATTGGGCCTGTACCTGGCAATAACTCAATCAAAAACTCAATGTCTCTATCCGGTGGCATGCCTGGCAATTCCTCAGGAAATACATCAGGAAAATCCTGTACCACTGGTACTTCCTCCTGCACAACTCCTGTTAGGCAATTCACTTGTGTCCTGTTTGGCACATGCCGGGATACATACTTGATCCTTCTTCCTTCTGGTGTGGTAAGCAAAATTGACTTACTAGCACACTCAATATTCCCTTCAATCATGATGGCACGATCTACCAACTCCTGGTAGTTGTTGAAATTTGCTACCATCAACTGCATGCTTAGCTCATCATCCCATCCTTCTAGAAACTTCTCCTGCTTGGCTGCATCCGTAGCAACGTCATCTGGGGCATAACGGGCTAGCTTACTAAACTCCTCCACGTACTGGCCAACAGTCCTTCCTCCTTGGCGTAAGTTGCGAAACTCACGCTTCTTTATGGCCATAGCTCCTGCTAAAACATGGGCAGTGCGGAAAGCTTGCTGAAACTGATCCCATGTGACAGTGTCAACTGGGTAAGTGGCTGTGAAATTCTCCCACCATGCTGCCGCGGGTCCGTCAAGCTGGCGTGCGGCAAACTTCACTCTCTCACCATCCGTGCATCCTGTAGTGGTCAACTCCCTTCCTATCTTGCGGAGCCAATCGTCTGCTACTATTGGCTCGGTGCTACTGGAAAACACCGGCGGATTCAGCCTAAGGAAACGGGCTAAGTGGTCAACAGGTGGTGGTGGTGGTGGGTTGTTGTTGTTGTTCTGCTGATTCTGAACTAACATCTGCATCAATTGATTCTGCTGCTGGATCAACTGAGTGAGCTCCGGTGGAAATCCATTGTCACGTCTCGGAGGCATCTGAGGGTTTAGAAAAGACGAGAATTAAGAATAGAGGGGGTCTAAAGGGAAAACACTACCCATATGCACATGAGGCAAAAGCACACAATTCACTTCAATCAATCAAACAAGGGCTTACAAACGGTCTAACTATCGCAAAAGTGCTCGACTATAATGTGTTTACATGGGGGAATACTACTACTATCTGGTGGTCATCTAGAAATTTGAACCGGTGGAAGACTCCATGATATCTACTCCAGCTTCGTCTTCAAAGTCGGCTTCACTTGGATCCGAATCGGTGTCGTCGATGATGATGTAGTTGTCCGGACATGCGACGTACTCGTCTTCCTCCTGGGATGCTAACTTCCTCTTGAGTTCTTCAATCTCCTGCTTAAGATTGCAATTGTGCCTTGCTAGAGCTACGATCTCGTCCATGTAGTCCTTGCGTGTAGACTTTAGTTCTCCTTCTAGCTCGATGATCCTTGCCTTCGCATTCTTCAACTCTACCATATCATTGCACATCTGGTTCTCGTGGCGTCGAATGTGCTGGTTTAACTCCTGGATGAAAGATGCAATGGATCTATCCTTCTTGGTGCTGACTAACTCCCATTGTTCATCACGGCGTCCGCAAATCTGGTACATAGTGTCCTTGAGGTCTTCTTGATAAACTTCTCCAATGCGTCCTATGGTGATATGAGCTGCCATGCTCCTTCCTAGACTCCAGGTTGGTGCATTGAAAACACTATCTATGGGCTTCGTGATTGGCGCGAATGTTCTTCCCGGAACGTGAGCTTGAATCTTCCAGCGCTCCTCTTCAGGCAGGGTGGCGTTGAAGGTTCCCGTGAAGCTTGGTAATCCAATGTTCAGGTACTTGGTGACTTCCTTCAGGTGAAATCCAAATGGTGTGCCTTCGTCCGGTTGAGCGTACTTAATCTTCGCGTGCGTCATCCTAAAAGAGTAGAAAAGATGAGGAGTTAGAAAATGAGAATAGAAGGGTGATCTATAGCTTTAACTTAGTGGTCGTGTCCTACAGTCAGCGTGTGCTCTGATACCATCTCTGTAGCGACCTGACCCGAATGGATCACGTCTACTGTGCTACGGTGTCATCCCTGGATCAGTAATGCTGACACCACACAGTACATCGAGGTTTTATAGCAGAGTTGCAATCACACACTTATTACATCGATGGCTCAAAAAGAACTTATTACAATAAATATGACTTAAGGCCATATTTTAAAGATAACAGCGGAAGACCTGGAAGACAAATGGGTCCATCAACTCCAGCGGCATCACTGAGTATAGAACCACGACCTAAATGCACCTCAATCGTCGTCTGAAAAGTCTGCAACATTAACGTTGCAGCCCGAAAACGGGTCAGCACATGGAATATGCTGGCAAAGTAACACATAGAGAGTAATGGAATGAAACAGCTATACTACATGCATATATGGCTGGTGGAAAGCTCTATGGTTACAGTTTTGCGTAAAGCCAATTTTTCCCTACTGCAAAGGAATAAATTTATTTAACTATCATGGTGGTTGTGAAACATTGAGAATGGTTGACAGCATTCTCAATCCCAATTAAAAGTAATTAAAACCCAATAACATTAATTAGAAGTAACATGTTGAGATTCACAATGATATTCAAGTACTAGATACTCAAGTTGTCCATAACCGGGGACACGGCTAATCATGATTAGTTTGTTACTCTGCAGAGGTTTGCGCACTTTTCCCCACATGACTCGATCGCCTCCGTTTGTTTTCTCGCACTACATGGTGTTTGAGATACGGATGACCGAGACATAGTCTTTCAGAAGCACTAGCCCCTTACATGTGGGGTAGACCGGTACACCTACATCCCCTACATCTGCTAGTCCACCCCGTAAGAGTTCGCACAACTTAGTCAACTATGCCAGAGCCCATAGTAGCATGTGGCTGCACACGGAAGTTTCTAGCATGAAAGATCTTATGATCCCTTTGAGCCTGGGTGGCGGTCCAAAAAAAAACAGGCAAGTCCTGATAGACATCAGGTGCCTCAATCCACCCAGATGTGTGTTTAAGTTGCCACCTTAGATAAACCATTAAAATTATCAATCTCACATCTGTCATGGATATCACTCACCCAATCCACATCTACTAGCATAGCATGGCAATATAAGCAAACGTAGAGTAACTCCCAAATGTTTCATAATAATACAGGTAATAGGTACTACCTCATCTACTTCCCATCCCACAATTTAATTAGATCCTAATCATGCAATGTGAGAGGATTGATCTAATGCAATAAAACTGGGTTGTAGAAAAGGTATGATCAAAGTGTTACTTGCCTTGCTGATGATCCGCGAGTCCTAGGGTTTCGAAGTAACAAGCGGCGCAATCCGGGTAATCTATCGCAGACAAACAACAAGCATACAATAAGTACTCATCTAATGCACGGGTAAAACTCGAACAAGAGAACGAACCAGGTAGTTCAACTTAAGAACTCCGGTTGCAAGAAAGAACGAAAAACAAACGGCGGAAGAAAACAACTCGGTTCTAGCAAGTTGAAACTAGGTCGAAATTTTACTGTAGCAAAAACTTGTTCAAGTTGATTAGATGGAACGGCGGTTTCGAGACGAAACTCCAGGCGCTTGAATCACCTGATTCCGATAAACGAGCGAAAAGATAGACTAGGAAGAAGATCGGATCTGAGATCGCGATCGCGGAATAAATCCGACGAAAAGAAAAAGAAGAACGGTTAAACGAACGGACGTCGTTAACCTAGAAGAATCCGGTGATCACGTTCGTTAGGACGAACGGTCCGGCGAACGGTCCAAGGCAACTAAATCGGAGAAGAAAAACGAATCCGGTCTAGGGTTTCGGAGAAGAAAAACTGATCTAGAAAACCGGAACGGTTTAGAGAAGAAAAGAATCGGAACGATTAGAAGAAAACGATCCGAGAAAAAGAATAGATGTAGCGCGGGGCAACCTTGGCGAGGTCTCCGGTGAGGGGCTCCGGCGGCGTCGGCGTAGGGCGGCGGCGTGGGCAAGGTGCGGCGGCGGCGCGGGTGTGGGGCGGCGGCGGTAAGGTGCGGCGGCGGCGCGGGTGTGGGGTGGCGGCGCGGGTGAGGCGGCGCGGCGGCGGTGACGCAGGGCGCGCTGTGATGCGGCGCGACGGCGGTAAGGTGCGGCGGCGGCGTGGGGTGTGGGGCGGCGGCCTTTGGCCCGGCTGGGCCTTGGCCTGGCCGGCCTTGGTCCAGTTTTTTTTTTATAAACGGTTCAGCGCGCAGAGAAAAAAAAAGGGATCTAAACGAACTCCGAAAAATCTAAAGTAAATTTTCCCCGACTCCTAAAAATGAGCCGAACAAAATGAACTTTTCTCCGGACCTAAAATGCAATTTTTGAAAACGCGCATTTTTCCCTATCCAAATAAAATGGAAATAAACACCGGAAAGCAAAATTGATCTATTTATTATATCTTCATTTTTCCTAAATTTGGGAAAGTCATATTATTCCCTCTCTCATATATTTTGACACCGGAAAATTTATTGAAGATAAAATAAATAAATCAAATGATCCTATTTTTCAAAATTCGAGAAAACTCTCAAATATGAAAATAACGAAATCTCCAACTCTCTCCGAGGGTCCTTGAGTTGCGTGAAATTTCTAGGATCAACCGAATGCAAGAAAATATGATATGCATATGATCTAGTGTATAACATTCCAAATTGAAAATTTGGGATGTTACAGTGTAGTAATACGCTCGAGATTCATTAAGAATAAACCACTGACTATCGGAGCATGACCATAAAACATATCTCTCATATAAATAGAACAACCATTATTCTCGGATTTAAATGAGTAGCCATCTCGTATTAAACGAGATCCTGATACAATGTTCATGCTCAAACATGGCACTAAATAACAATTATTGAGGTTTATAACTAATCCCGTAGGTAAATGTAGAGGTAGCGTGCCGACGGCGATCACATCGACCTTGGAACCATTCCCGACGCGCATCGTCACCTCGTCCTTCGCCAGTCTCCGTTTATTCCGCAGCTCCTGCTGTGAGTTACAAATATGAGCAACGGCACCGGTATCAAATACCCAGGAGTTACTACAAGCACTGGTAAGGTACACATCAATTACATGTATATCAAATATACCTTTGGTGTTGCCGACCTTCTTGTCCGCTAAGTATTTGGGGCAGTTCCGCTTCCAGTGACCCTTCCCTTTGCAATAAAAGCACTCTGTCTCAGGCTTGGGTCCATTCTTTGACTTCTTCCCGACAGCTTGCTTGCCGGGCGCAGCAACTTCCTTGCCGTCCTTCTTGAAGTTCTTTTTACCCTTGCCCTTCTTGAACTTAGTGGTTTTATACATCATCAACACTTGATGTTCCTTCTTGACTTCTACCTCTGCTGATTTCAGCACAGCAAATACTTCAGGAATGGTCTTTACCATCCCCTGCATATTGATGTTCATCACAAAGCTCTTGTAGCTTGGTGGAAGCGACTGGAGGATTCTGTCAATGACCGCGTCATCTGGGAGATTAACTCCCAGCTGAGTCAAGCGGTTATGTAACCCAGACATAGTGAGTATGTGCTCACTGACAGAACTATTTTCCTCCATCTTCCAGCTGAAGAACTTATCGGAGACTTCATATCTCTCGATCCGGGCATGAGCTTGAAAAACCATTTTTAGCTCTTCGAACATCTCATATGCTCCATGTCTCTCAAAACGCTTTTGGAGCCCCGGCTCTAAGCTGTAAAGCATGCCGCACTGAACAAGGGTGTAGTCATCAGTACGTGTCTACCAAGCGTTCATAGCGTCTTGGTTCTGTGGGATGGGTGGATCACCTAGCGGTGCTTGCAGGACATAATCTTTCTTGGCAGCTATGAGGATGATCCTCAGGTTCCGGACCCAGTCCGTATAGTTGCTGCCATCGTCTTTCAGCTTGGTTTTCTCTAGGAACGCGTTGAAATTGAAAACGACGTTGGCCATTTGATCTACAAGACATATTGTAAAGATTTTAGACTAAGTTCATGATAATTAAGTTCATCTAATCAAATTATTAATGAACTCCCACTCAGATTAGACATCCCTCTAGTCATCTAAGTGTTACACGATCCGAGTCGACTAGGCCGTGTCCGATTAACACGTGAGACGGACTAGTCATCGCCGGTGAACATCTTCATGTTGATCGTATCTTCCATACGACTCGTGTTCGACCTTTCGGTCTCTGTGTTCCGAGGCCATGTCTGTACATGCTAGGCTCATCAAGTTAACCCTAAGTGTTTTTGCATGTGAAAAACTGTCTTACACCCGTTGTATGTGAACGTAAGGATCTATCACACCCGATTAACACGTGGTGCTTCGAAACGACGAACTGTAGCAACGGTCATTCATCACAACTTTGGCCATATCATATCACAAAGCACTTGCTGCAAAAACAAGTTAGACGTCCTCTAATTGTTGTTGCAGATTTTACGTGGCTGAAGTAGGGTTCTAACAAGAACGTTTTCTTACCTACGTGAAAGCCACAACGTGATTTGTCAACTTCTATTTACCCTTCATAAGGACCCTGTTCATCGAATCTGCTCCAACTAAAGTAGGAGAGACAGACACCCGCCAGCCACCTTATGCAACTTGTGCATGTTAGTCGGTGGAACCGGTCTCACGTAAGCATACGTGTAAGGTTGGTCCGGGCCGCTTCATCCCACAATACCGTTGAAGCAAGATAAGACTAGTAGCGGCAAGAAAGTTGACAACATCTACGCCCACAACAAATTGTGTTCTACTCGCGCAAGAGAACTACGCATAGACCTAGCTCATGATGCCACTGTTGGGGAACGTTGCAGAAAACAAAATTTTTCCTACTCGTTTCACCAAGATCCATCTAGGAGTTCATCTAGCAACGAGTGATTAGATGCATCTACATACCTTTGTAGATCGCGAGCGGAAGCGTTCGAAGAACGGGGTTGATGTAGTCGAACACGACGTGATTCAAATCACCGGAGATCCTAGCACCGAACGGACGGTACCTCCGCGTTCAACACACGTACGGAGCGGATGACGTCTCCTCCTTTCTTGATCCAGCAAGGGGAGAGGAGAGGTTGATGAAGATCCAGCAGCACGACGGCGTGGTGGTGGATGCAGGGCGTCACAGTAGCAGGGCTTCGCCGTGTACTACGAGGGAGAGATGTAATAGGGGAGAGGGAAGCACCAAAGGCTGAGGTATGAAGTCCTCCCTCTCCTCAACTATATATAGGAGGGCCAAGGGGGGTGGTGCGCCAGCCTAGGAGATCCAATCTCCTAGGTGCGGCAACCAAGGGGAGGTTTCCCTCCCCCCCAAGGCACCTAGAGGTGCCTTCCACCATTGGGACTCTTCCCTTAAGTGGAACCCTAGGCGCATGGGCTTTTGGGGCTGGTGCCCTTGGCCCATCTAGGCCAAGGCGCACCCCCTACAGCCCACGTGGCCCCCCGGGACAGGTGGCCCCACCCGGTGGGCCCCCGGGACCCCTCCGGTGGTCCCGATACAATACCGATAACCCCGAAACTTGTCCCGATGGCCGAAACAGCACTTCCTATATATAATTCTTCACCTCCGGACCATTTCGGAACTCCTCGTGACGTCCGGGATCTCATCCGGGACTCCGAACAACATTCGGGTTACTGCATACACATATCTTCACAACCCTAGCGTCACCGAACCTTAAGTGTGTAGACCCTACGGGTTCGGGAGACATGCAGACATGACCGGGACGACTCTCCGGTCAATAACCAACAGCGGGATCTGGATAACCATGTTGGCTCCCACATGCTCCACGATGATCTCATCGGATGAACCATGATGTCGAGGATTAAACAACCCTGTATACAATTCCCTTTGTCAATCGGTATGTTACTTGCCTGAGACTCGATCGTCGTTATCCCAATACCTTGTTCAGTCTCGTTACCGGCAAGTCACTTTACTCGTACCGTAATGCATGATCCCGTGATCAACCACTTGGTCACCTTGAGCTCATAATGATGATGCATTACCGAGTGGGCCCAGTGATACCTCTCCGTTATATGGAGTGACAAATCCCAGTCTCGATCCGTGTCAACCCAACAGACACTTTCGGAAATACCTGTAGTGCACCTTTATAGTCACCCAGTTACGTTGTGACGTTTGATACACCCAAAGCACTCTTACGGTATCCGGGAGTTACACGATCTCATGGTCAAAGGAAAAGATACTTGACATTGGAAAAGCTCTAGCAAACGAACTACACGATCTTGTGCTATGCTTAGGATTAGGTCTTGTCCATCACATCATTCTCCTAATGATGTGATCCCGTTATCAATGACATCCAATGTCCATAGCCAGGAAACCATGACTATCTGTTGATCAACGAGCTAGTCAACTAGAGGCTTACTAGGGACATATTATGGTCTATGTATTCACACGTGTATTACGATTTCCGGATAATATAGTTATAGCATGAATAAAGACAATTATCATGAACAAACAAATATAATAATAATACTTTTATTATTGCCTCTAGGGCATATTTCCAACACATACCACATTGCATATAAGATTGTCATATCCGATCATCTTGGATAACACCATCGGAACATACATATATAGCATACTTGCGATAGAAAGTTGATACATTTTGCATATCATAGTTTTTGCACAAGTGTCGTATCCGCCTATAGAGCAATCATGCTAGCATCTCTCTTGAGTTGTGCAACACGAGCGTTTTCCATGGATTCCACATTTTGAGCTCATTCCTTGGTTGCACGACCCCATCTATCTATCTATCTATCTATCTATCTGTGTGTGTGTTTCCGCGTGCCACATATTGCTATTGGTCTACTTGTTACATTTGTGAATTTGTGAATCTCTTTCAACATTATTGACTCTTGCTAACATTTTGCATCAAATTTTTGTGCCACTATCCTCACTGAGATCCACCATAAGCCTTATTTGTGTAGGTGTGAGAAACCGACAAGAATTGTTACCAATTGTGCTATTTCCTTGTTACATCATTAAGTGATCATTGATCCATCTTCAACATCGGTCGAGGTACATTTGGTATAGTTCTTCTCCTTTCTCCACTCATATTTGCTCGAGTATTGTGATGGATAGGTAAGGCATTTCATCTCCGGTCTTCCACAACAACGACGGCGTGAACAATTACATCAGCAAAGCGTTAATCTTTGATCTACAACAAGAAATGCAAGGCGCACAATCATGATTCAGAGAGCGCATCGAGAACCTCTCCATCGACATTCGTCACTCCGAAGCAAGGAAAATGGACTAGATCAACAACAAGCTTTCCGCACAAAAGGAGGAGCAATATGCAAGGATGGAGGACATTCGGACTTTGTTGGCCAAATGTTCTTCACCTTCATCATCCTCAAGGCGGCGGCAAGCAATTCAATCATCTTCGGAGTGCCCAAGCGACGCAAGCGCAAGTCGTCCACGTCCACATCTCCGTGGCGACCACCATCACGTTCGTGATCCACATCGTCATGAAGGGCAAGTCACCTCCAAGCATCTTGTGCACGACGACGATGAACGCCATTGAGCTCAAGCACGACAACGACACCATCATCATGAAGATGCTCGAGATGCGCCTACCTACAAGTCCCATCAAGCCCTACTTCACGCCAAGGCCAACCTTCATGAGCATAAGAGAAGACCGCGAGACGAGCACCACCAAGATGGAGCTACGACTACAACAACCACTTCGGCATATTCGCCAAGTGCTATCAAGGCATCTTCGCCTTTGGACATACGACATCTTTGCCTACTTCTCGTGAGTTCGCTGACATCGACATCATCAAGTACAAGGCGACCACCTATGAGCGAGGGCGACACTTCCATCTTCAGAAGCCCCCCATGGAAGATGGCCAAGCATGGGACATTCCCTTTGGTCATGGAGACGAGCTACGAGGTGCCACATCATATGGGCCTCCTACAACAAGACGGAGACAAGAAGGTTGAGCAAGGGCCATCCGCTTCGACCACGGCGATGAACACGAACCTCTTCAACAACATGAAGACGGCGCCCATATTGGACTCATACTCCAAGTCAAGCTACGAGACCGCACATGAGACCTTATCTTTGGTCTTAGAGGAGAGTGTGATGTGCCATCTTCGACCTTCATCCACGGCTACGACTACGACATGATTGAGCATGGAGACATTTGCACCTACATCTCTCCGACACCGACATGTGACGAGATGCCCCAATTGCCATGTAAGGAGAGCAACCACCCCACGAGTGATATGAGTGACTCCACCATATGTGACATTGAGTGCATTTCCTATGAGACGATGAGTGTGACCACCACTAGCCCTACACTTGAGAGCATGCCACACATCCTATGTGAGGTTGAGAGCCATTTGAGTGACTCCACCAACCATATGAGTGAGTGCATCCAAGAGGGAGTGAGTGAGCCACAACACTTAGTGAGTGAGGTAGTTGACACGGCATGTGAGGCCACTATGATTTCTAACGGCATGTGAGGTAGTTGACCGCCAGCTACTGGATGTCAGGTGCCACCTCAACCGAGCCAAAGTGAGCGGAAGTCCGACGACTACCGGACGTCTAGAAGCCCACGAGCCACCGGACGATCGGTCCCCAGCGGACGTTCAGTACCTGTCTGCACACAGAAACGGGCCCGAGGCGCATGTATCACTCTCCCACTTACCCCTTCATGGACCTAGACTATATATACTCCTCCACATCCTCCTAGTTAGGGTTAGTGTTGTGATAGGTCATATTAGAGATAGAGCCTCGCTCATCCACATCGGATCTACTCCACGAGAGAGACCGCGACCCCTCTACGGAGAAGATCCATGTTGGATTCAAGACCTCCTCACAGAGAAGACCATCAAGACCTCCTCACGGAGAAGAACCGGTAACCTCGTGTATCGTCCCTTGTTGATCGTGGATCATGTATCTTCTTTTGTGTTCATGGATCTAGCACATGTGTGATCGTTCTTTTTGGTTTGAGTGATTCTCTCGTGTTTCCCCTTGTGTTCTTCATGTTCTTCGTGGGATCCGCTCCTTTCGTGAAAGATCGGCCATCTAGGGTTCCACCCTACATCACGCTTATACATGGCGCACGCTCTCTGTTCCATGACCTGTGGGCCCTGGTCGGCTGGCCAAGCTAAGTGTCGATTACTAGAGATTCACCAACTGTTCCGTCGTTGGCTCGAGTTCAAGTATCCACCTGCGTTAGGGCTGTCCTGTCCTCGGGCGGTCATTTTTTGTTTGAAACTGGTACCTCACTGCTCCAGTAATGTGGACTGATGCTTTAGTTGTGGTTCTTGTGAATTTTGTTGGATCTATGTAAGCCTGATTTTATTATCACTGAATGTTCTCCTTGGCTTGAACTGATATCTTTTCATCAAGTTTTTGCCTTCTTTTTCTCGGCTGTGATTATTTCCAAGGGTTGTCTGGCATTATTGGTAATATCATAGTACTTGTCGTTTAAACGAAGTTGTACTGAGATTTCAATTGTACTAGCACTGTTATTCTTATTCTGTCAATGATTAAGAAATGTGAACTGATGCTTCTCGTTCGTTTTTATCTTGTAGTAAAGACGTACTGTGCGTTCAAGTGTACCAGTACTTTCACTCCTAGTATGCTAGTGACTAAGAAATACGTACTTATGGTTCTTAGGTTTTTCTATTGTAGTACTTACTAATTTTCTAACGACTAGAAGCATGATGTTGTTAGTACTCATGGTTGTCCTCGGCTGGAACTTAGTCTTTTAGTGTGATGGTACCTTTTTCGTGTTCTTCTGAAACTAGAAACTATGTAGTGTGATAGTACTACCATACATGACTAAGTTGTACTGAGTGTCAAAGGCTACTATTTGTTTGCTCCATAACTAGTGCTGCAGAGCGTCCACAAAGTTTCATTCACAAGATACTTCAACTTAAAATGATGGATAAACCAAATAGGAAGCTAGCAAACTTGTTCAATGACATAAGCAAACTATGTAATTGACATCAAACTGGTTTAACCTAACAAAAGCAAACTATGAATTTGAAACAAGGTAAACGACAAGCACAAGCGCAAGCAACACAAAGGCAGACTTTGATGTCTCTTCAGCTCGCATAGTGGCAGCGGTAGTAAAGGTCCTCTTCCTTCTCTTTTGAAATTTCCAGACCTATTTTGGTGTTGTTGATTTTCTTCCATGACCGTTAGCTGTCATACGCATCTATCGCTGCATACTCGATGAGGTAATCTGGCAGTGGGCTCGTCCCCCACAATTTATGGTCTTTCTCCCTGTCGATCTTCTTCTTCATGTCTGTAGAATGGGTGGATGACGCTGGCTCCAACATCAGCCAAGGAGTCATACTCTTTTTTGGTGTATGGAGCTCTCCAGTTGCGCTTGGGCCTACAAGGGAAACCAAATAGAAACCAACAAAGGTGTACAAATTCTCCTCCTTCAGGAGCTCTTTGAGGCGCTTGGGCCTGCAAGGGAAGACACATATTGAAGATTTGTGTTCTTTTCAAGTTTTAATTCTTCTATTTTTTGGCTTACAAGTGATGAATCCATCAAGTAGATGCTTATATAGTATAAGTCATGGATGAATGTAGTTCATAAACTAGTACACAAAGTTATGAAATTAAATTCAAGTACACCATATTATTTTTCTTTTTTGTATCTACCGTGCTTCACATAATGCTTCACCAAGTTCAAAAACCTATACCAGAGTCAATGGTCTATATGTTGCTTTAGTACTAGTTTAGTTTTCTTTTGTTGAATAGAAAAACACACACCAATGCTTCACCAAGTTCTTAGTGTTTTTGCTGATGAAAGTAACACCAGACCAAGATAAGAAACTACTTCACTACATCAAGTTCAGAAACTTGTTTTACTACATCGGGTCCAAAAACTACACTACTAAATCAAGATCCGAAACTACACTAGTACATAAAGTTCAACAATTAATCTGGTGCAAGACTTTCAAAGAGTAATCCAGTGCATCAGGTTCAAAATATTTTTCTAGTGCATTGTCGGATTACGGGTTCCGGCAAACCCTTGAGGTTCGAACACTAGGGTGCGCACGAAGATCTCTCTCCCCCGCGAGCCCACTCTCACAACGATCTCAAAGCCTAGCTCCCCGAACCCGAAGAACAAGGGACACGAGGGTTTATACTGGTTCGGGCCAACGTTGCGGTGTAATACCCTACTCCAATGTGGTGTGGTGCATTGCCTTGAAGGCCGAGGAGATGTGTTCTTGAGCTCGATGAGCTTGTGTGTGTGTGTAGGTGGTCTAGTTGCTCCCCCTGCTAAGGTGGTGTCTAGTCCTATTTATAGAGGCCCTGGTGTTGGTCCCAAATATTAGGCGGGAAGGGATCCCACAACGGAAAGTTTGAAGGGGGACAACTAGTACAAGTTATCCTGACAAAAGGTGGTCTTCGCCTGGCAAAGACTCTGGCGGTGATGCCGTCATGGGCTCCGCAGTGACCTTTGTCCTGCCGTCCTGCTGGCCTTTCTCTTGTTGCATCGATATGGAAACATTTACCTGATGCCTTGGGACTCCTCGCCTGCGCTTGCCTCTTTAGCACCAAAGAGGAAACTGGCACTCTACGCCCGCTAGCGCCCGCCTGGCCTTGGTCGTCATGGCTCACGTCACGCGCTCCTCATGAGGTGCCCCTTGCATAGATATCTCCGCTCCTCGGGAGCCAGCCTAGGGAGGCCGCCGTGGAGGAGGTCTTGGTGTTGTCCGCCTCGCAAGGCTTGGCCCCTCGCAAGGGTGTTGAGTGGTTGCTGGTGAAGATGGGCCATACCAGGCTGCTAATGGAGCCATGCCGTGGGCCGCAGGTAGGCAAGTCTGGGTACCCCCGTTCCCAGGACGCTGACGGTAATCCCCGGGCCCAAGGTGCGCTCGAACCTGGCTTCGAGGCGAAGCCAAGGGTCAAGTGCGGAGCGTCGTGGGCCCCAATAGCCTGTGGCCTCGATTGATGCGTGGCGATTGACAGGACGTGGGCGTCTCCACTTCCCCATGCTGCCTCGGCAACTGCCCCCGACTTGATGAGACCCTGCTGCATGTAGAAGAAAGCCATCATTAGCTTAGATTGTGGAGGCCGGTAGTTGGCCTCCCTCTGGCATAAATGAGGAGAGGGGCAGAGCCTCGTCACTCATTTCTTCCTCCATTCTGCCCGCTTCTTCTTCTTCTTCCTTCTTGCTCCACCGCCCGACAGCGACAGTCATGGCGCCGGTGAAAAGGTTCTCAGCTGCCGAGAAGGGGAAAGCTCGCCAGGAGGGGCCTGGCTTGCCACCGCCTAAGAGGGGGTGTGGTTGCCCCCGCAAGCACGCCGCGACCCCTACTGTGGTCCCCGTGGACATGGGCGAACTTCCCCGGGGTCCGGCACCGTTGCTGGTGGCCGCGGCGACGCCTCTTCACGCGGCGGGTGCCGCCTAGGGCGCGGTAGCCGCGTCAACTAAGGGAGGCATGCCATGGTCGCTCAGCCTCCCCGGCCGCGCTTCCACTTGGCGGAGGTGCTGCCGAAGTTTCTCGTGTGGTCAGAGAACCCGGCCGGCACTTGGCTTCAACTTCCGCGCTCCTTCGCCAGTGAACTGTCTGCCGCAAGTCCCGGCGGCCTCTGGCTGCAGGCCGATGGCTGCTGCAGCAAGGCTTCGTGGGTCCCGGTGGAGATCTCTGCTGCGGGCAATGTAGCACTAGCCCGCGGCTAGCAGACATTCGCCCACGCGCGCGGCCTTGGCAGGCGGTGCACCCCCACTTCAAGTACGACGGCGCAGCGACCCTCTTCGTGAGCGTGTTCGGGGAAGACATTCACTATGCCGGATGCTGCCCTGAAGACGACGACTGTCGGTGTCAAAACCGGTGGATCTCGGGTAGGGGGTCCCGAACTGTGCGTCTAAGGCGGATGGTAACAGGAGGCAGGGGACACGATGTTTTACCCAGGTCCGGGCCCTCTTGATGGAGGTAAAACCCTACGTCCTGCTTGATTATTCTTGATAATATGAGTAGTACAAGAGTTGATCTACCACGAGATTGGAGAGGCTAAACCCTAGAAGCTAGCCTATGGTATGATTGCATGTTGTCCTACGGACTAAAACCCTCCGGTTTATATAGACACCGGAGGGGGCTAGGGTTACCCAAGGTCGGTTACAAAGGAGGAGATATACATATCCGTATTACGTAGCTTGCCTTCCACGCCAAGTAGAGTCCCATTCGGACACGGGACAAAGTCTTCAATCTCGTATCTTCATAGTCCAACAGTCCGGCCAAAGGATATAGTCCGGCTGTCCGGAGACCCCCTAATCCAGGACTCCATCAGTAGCCCCTAAACCAGGCTTGAATGACGATGAGTCCGATGTGCAGTGTTGTCTTTGGCATTGCAAGGCGGGTTCCTCCTCCGAATACACCACGGAAGAGTTTGAATACAAGGATATTGTCCTATCCTGCAAAATAAGTTCCACAAACCACCGTAGAGAGAATAATATTTCCACAAATCTAATCTGCTGACACGTTTTGGCAGCATGACATCACGCCACGGTCCGGTAATTATTTGAACTGTTTTTCTTTAACCAGCCCCGCACATAACGCAAGGCGGTTTCTTGACACGTCTTGTCAAAGTAGAGATCGTGTTCCTGTTATTACGGGATTCTCATCAATACGGACGTGGGTAACCCAACCGCGCCATCAGTTACGGCGCTTGCGGGATAAGCGAGTTTTACCAGGCTAGTAGGGGTGCATAGTTTAGTCCACCCTTATAAAGGGATAAGATCTCACCTTTTTCTACCCACGCCTTTCTTCCTCCTTGCTTATCCATTCTCGCATACTCGAGCTCCAGCACCCAAGTCCACATCCTTTTCCCCCACTCTCTCCAAACATGTCCGGAGAAGGAGGCAAGTGGATGGCCTCCTCCGTCATGGAGGGGCACATCAAAAAACTGCGCGGAGCCGGATACTTAGCCACGGATATCGCGCACCGGCTACCCCCCGCGGGGCAGATTGTCCCTACCCCTGAACCTCACGAAAGGGTGGTTTTCGTCCCCCACTTCGTCCGTGGACTGGGGTTTCCCCTCCATCCATTCGTCCGCGGTCTCATGTCCTATTATGGGCTGGACTTTCATGATCTGTCCCGGAATTTCATCCTCAACATCTCGGTGTTCATCGTCATGTGCGAGGCTTTCCTCCGCATCCGGCCCCACTTCGGCCTATGGCTAAAGACCTTCAATATCAAGCCGAAGGTAGTAGGCGGCCAACAAGCAGAATGCGGCGGAGCCATGGTGGGCCAAATGCCCAACGTTACATGGCTCGAGGGCTCCTTTGTGGAGACCGTAAAGGGGTGGAAATCGGGGTGGTTCTACATCACCGAGCCGCATGACACCAATTGGGTGGTGGCCCCCGAGTTTCGATCTGGCATCCCCACGTGGCTCACTTCCTGGAAGGAGAAGGGCCTGTCTTGGGGCTCTTCGGTGGAGCTGGACGGACTCCAGAAGTGTATCCGGAACATGACAAGCAAGAAACTTAAGCTTGTCAACATAGTCTAGGTCATGCTTTTCTGCCGGATCCTCCTGTGTCAACAACGGGCTTTCAACTTATGGGAGTTTGACCCGGCCCAGCACTAGACTCTACGTGAGCTCTTCGACACGACGCATAAGGACGTCTGGAAGGTGCTGTTCAAGGGCGGCGAGGTCCCTCCTTCTCTTACCGAGGACCATGGGCTAAGCGTGAACCGCCTTGCGAATCCGGTAAGTGTTGTACATCTGGCAGGGTATTTATTTCCCATAGCTTAACCATGTGCGGGGTCTGAGCTCCCATGCCTTTGACAGGACTGGGTGGAGACATCGGAGCAGATTAACTGTCCGGCCCCTCTGCCCGAAGACCCTACGGACACTCTCCTGACGGAGATGAGGACTCCGGCTCCTTATGAGGTGCCAGATAAGACCAAGAAGAAGGCCAAGGGAACCCGAAAGAGTTCCCGATGCCAGCTGGTATCGGACTCATCGTCCGATAACTCTGAGACGCACTCCTCCCATGAAAACAAGGAGAAGGATGACGAAGAGTCTCCCCCTCCAGCCGGGGGAGACAAGAAAAGGAAGGCCGCCCCAACCAGGGAGGCCGAAGGGTCCAAGAAGGGAAGGACTCTCCTTCCGGATTGTTCCACCACCGCTGCCGACGGCGAAGACGAGTGGCTGATTAGGGCCAAGCCCCTGGCGAAATCATAAGTATTCAGATACCAGAGTAACTCATAGCATACTTTTGTTGCACTGTTTCTCCTAACGTTGAATATGATTTTGCAGTCCGCCCCAAGCCCGTATCGACGTATCATCGTCGGAAGGTTCCTTGGACTCGTCGGACATGGATAGTGATACACTTCCATCCGCCACCTCTCTTGGCCCTACGGACGATGCCGAGGTACTGTCTCAAGGGGCACCGAGTCGGGGGGAGACAGTCCTGGAGGCGCCTCAAGGCGACCTTTCGGACTCCAGGAGCAAAGGGAGCAAGGCTCCCAAGGGCTCCAAGTTCGGCCCACAGCCGCACACTACGCCGGAACCTCCGGTGGTTCCGGACTCGGGCAGGCGGCCCCCTTCCAAGAGGGGCAAGCCGTCCGTGCCGGTGACCTCTGTCCATCCAGAGGCACCGGACGAACTACTGGGAGCGCTTAGCGGCGCTTCCATCGACGAAGAGCACCGCACTATTATGAGTGCGGTGATCAAGAAGGTTCAGTCCGCCAAGAGCGGACTGACTGAAGCCTATACCAGCCTTCTAATAGGCTTTAAGGTAAGTATTTAAAATATAGGAAAAATGTTACCACATAGACAGTAGCCCCTGATGCTCTGTTTGGTGTTCACAAAGAAAAGCCGAATAGAGGATCGAATAACATCTACAGGAGTCTAATATAAGTATGTCTGTATGCGTATGCAGGCTTCGCTGCTGACCTCTGCCGCACTGACTGCGGAGGTCACCGCACTGAAGCAGGACTTCGAGCTGTCCGAGAAAGAGCTCCGCCTTGCCAAGAGGCAGCTCGAGGAGAACAAGGGTAAGTAATACCTTGTCTATATCAAAAATAAAATGTGGTTACGAACTGACAGGATCATCATGAATGTGCCAGGGGCCACGACCGAAGTGGCAACCCTGAAGCAAGCATTGTCCGAGGCCGAAAACAAAGCGGCCAAGGAGCGCACCGAGCGGGAGAGACAAGAGGCACGGCTGGGCGAGGTGCAGCAAGAGCTCCAGGCTCTCGTGAAGAAACATGAGACTTTGGAGCTTGACTCGAAGACGCGAGATTCCGAGCTTGCCGCGGCCCTCGAGAGCACCAAGCATGCCAAGGCCGAAGCCCAAAAGGCCCTCCAGGAAATTGAGGCAATGAGGAAGATAGCGGCGGGTAAGGCATTCAATATGCAAAGCAAACATGTGAAAGTGAATTACTTGTTACTTACCCGAGTCCGGAGCTCTCCAGGAGCATTCGTAGATTTGCCCCGCAGCGTGTCGGATGCCGCGAAGTATTACCAGGCCAAGGAGGGAAGCTCGACGGAGAAGTTGTTCTGGTCTCAGTATACTGGGACCGAACACCCGGTGCCTATGTGCGACCAGCTGAAGCAACTGGTCGAGCTGCACAAGGCGGCCGAATAGGCCATGAGGGGCTTTATAGTCCGGATGTGGCCTGGCGACTCCCTTCCCAACAGCTACTTCGGCCTGGTTAGGCGGCTTGTAGATGACTGCCCATGGCTGGAGGTCATAAAGCGGTCCGTCTGCATCGAAGGTGCACGCCGGGCCTTTGCCCGTGCGAAGGTGCACTGGGCCAAGATGGACGCCGAGAAGCTGGTGAAGGAGGGGCCGCCGCAGGGCAGGGAGCATCGCCACCCCAAGATGTATTATGAGGGTGTCCTGAAGGGTGCCCGTCTTGTGGCAGACGAGTGTGCGAAGGATGTAATATTTGAATGAACTCGCTCGTGTGATCCTGTATTATGAAAACTTGTTCATATGCGCTATTCAACGCTTGTTTGAATTTAAAATATTACCTTCTATGCGACTGTTTATCAAATCTGAGAGATGGCCAGTCGTCCGTCGGCTTCTACCCCCATGCCACGAGTGCCGGGGTGTTCGGGATAAATATGAGAACTCTTGTTCCCATTGTTGGGCCCTTCGAGGGAGGTGCTCAGCGTAACGAACAAGGCAATCGGACTATAATGCTTTATCACTCTCACTTAGCCATAGAAGTCTACAATTTTAAATTTTGGCTAAGCCCCTAGTATTCGGAAGGCCGAATTTGGGGCGCTATACACGCGTTAAGCCGGACAAAGCTGACTCCTCGCTCTAAGCGGCATAAGTCTTTAGGGACTCGAGACCTCTCGAACAGCGACCAGCTCTTGCCTTATCATGACAGTCAGTTTTAGCTTTCTCTACAGAGGTGCTTAGCCCAGCTGAACCGGGGCACAATCGCAGTAGTTCTCCCAGTGCTACCTTAGCCAATATAGCGGAACGTAAGGTACCAAAACATGGGAGCCGGGAAAACCCAACTATTGACACAAGACATGATTCAGAGCTGATGCATAAAATGCTATAAGTTCAGGGTGCCGCACTGTCGAAAGTGTTTGGACTTCTCACGCCGTATTATGGAGTACGCTTAAGCCCCTGGCGTATTGGCCGTACCAGAGTGTACGGGTGCTGAATGTTGTAAATGAACATATATATATAAAGAAAGAATAGAGAATGCGGTAATAGTCTAGTGCTATGCATTGTTTATTCAAAAAGGTGCATCGAAGCAGAATGATACAAGTAGTGCGATAAGCAAAAAGTAGGACTATTTGACATGTCTCGTCCAAGGGCAAGCTGAGGAATGGTATTTAAAGCAGGTATTTCACTCGTTGTCAGAGACCACCTGGGAGTTCCGTGGTGCGACGTAGCTTTCTGCCTCCTTGGTTGTTGCATCATGTGTCCGGCTGTCGGACGGGGTTTCCAGAGATTAAAGTCCTGAAAGAGAGAAAAATAACAAAGCGGGAAGCCCCTAGTGCGGTTGAGCCGCGTCTTGGGGCGTGCCGTAGTCGTGCCCCCTCCCCACCTGTGCCCATGGTATTTTCAATGTGTAATGATGTACGCATGGCATGAATTTCACCGTTTGGCTGGTACTGGGGTGGGGGCCGCATTGCTATACGAGCTCGGAACGTGCCAGGAGGTCTTGTTGCCGATTACTCCGGGAGCGCTTGAAGGTGTCCGGGTCTTTAATCGCCGAACTGGTGGATTGCCTTAAGAGGCTGCTTTGCGCTTCTGCTGCAAGGGCCGAAGTGTGCTCCTCTGTGCGGAGAGAGCGCTCTGTGTTTCCATTGACTGTGATGACCCGCCGAGGTCCTGGCATCTTGAGCTTGAGATATGCATGGTGCGGTATCGCGTTGAATCTTGCAAATGTGGTTCGCCCGAGCAGTGCATCATAGCCACTGCGGAACGGGACTATATCGAAGATTAACTCCTCGCTTTGGAAGTTATCCGGGGATCCAAAGACCACTGCCAGTGTGACTGAGCCTGTGCAATGGGCCTCTACACCTGGTATGACGCCTTTGAAGGTCGTTTTTGTGGGTTTGATCCTCGAGGGGTCTATTCCCATTTTGCGCACTATGTCCTGATAAAGCAAGTTCAGGCTGCTGCCACCGTCCATAAGGACTCGAGTGAGGTGAAATCCGTCGATGATTGGGTCTAGGACCAGTGCAGCGAATCCGCCATGACAGATACTAGTGGGGTGGTCCCTGCGATCGAAGGTGATCGGACAGGAGGACCATGGGTTGAACTTTGGGGCGACTGGCTCCAACGCATATATGTCCCTTAACGCATGCTTCCGCTCCCTCTTGGGGATGTGGGTTGCGTATATCATGTTCACCGTCCGCACTTATGGGGGGAACCTCTTCTGTCCTCCGGTGTTCAGCTGCCGGGGCTCTTCCTCGTCATCGCTATGTAGCCCCTTGTCTTTGTTTTCGGCGTTTAACTTGCCGGCCTGCTTGAACACCCAACATTCCCTGTTGGTGTGGTTGGCTGGCTTGTCGGGGGTGCCATGTATTTGGCATGAGCGATTGAGTATACGGTCCAAACTGGACAGGCCCGGAGTGCTTCTTTTGAATGGCTTTTTCCACTGACCGGGTTTAGAGCCTCTGAATCCGGCATTGACTGTTGTATCTTCGGTATTGTCGCTGTTGACGCGGCGCTTATGTTTGTTGCGACGTGACCTGCCATTGCTATCCTTGGTATCTGAAGTACCGTGGTTCTTTGATATGTTATTGCTGCGAGCCAGCCAGCTGTCTTCTCCCGCACAAAAGCGGGTCATGAGTGTCGTGAGGGCTGCCATAGATTTCGGCTTTTCCTGGCCAAGGTGTCGGGCGAGCCACTCGTCGCGGATGTTGTGCTTAAAAGCTGCTAGGGCCTCTGCATCCGGACAGTTGACAATTTGATTTTTCTTTGTCAAGAACCGTGTCTAGAATTGCCTGGCCGATTCCTCTGGCTGCTGAATTATGTGGCTCAAGTCATCGGCATCTGGTGGTCGCACATAAGTGCCCTGGAAGTTGTAGAGGAATGCGGCTTCTAGATCTTCCCAACAGCCAATGGATTCTGCTGGCAGGCTGTTGAGCCAATGCCGAGCTGGTCCTTTGAGCTTGAGTGGGAGGTATTTTATGGCGTGTAGATCGTCACCGCGGGCCATGTGGATGTGCAGGAGGAAGTCCTCGATCCATAACGCAGGATCTGTTGTGCCGTCTTATGATTCGATATTTACGGGTTTGAAACCCTCTGGGATTTGGTGATCCATTACTTCATCTGTGAAGCATGTGGGGTGTGCGGCGCCTCAGTAGTGGGCTATGTCGCCACGCAGCTCGAATGAGTCCTGTCCGCTGTGTTCGGCCCGGCCGGATTTACTTTTACTGTATCTGGCGTGACGGTTATCGTCTCGCATAGTGGCCCGCCCTCATGATCCGTAGATCGATCTTGAGTGTTTTGCTTTGTCCTCCAATATGTCTCACAGGTCTAGCATGTTTCCCCGTGCTTTGTCATTTTTATTCGAGTGGCGTCGGGGTGCGGGCTGAGTTTTTGGCTGAAATGTCTCTCTGTCGCGGCCACGAGGTGGCCGATCAGCCGCATCATATGCTGGAGATGTAGGTTTTAATGCTTCCTCCTCCAGTCGGGTTAGCAACCTGCGCTTTGGGTAACTCTTGGAGGGGCGTTCGAGTTCATATTCCTCGGCCGCAAGGACTTCAGTCCATCTGTCAGCTAGCAAATCTTGATCAGCTTGAAGCTGCTGCTGCTTTTTCTTAAGGCTATTTGCCGTGGCTATAAGCCTGCGCTTGAAGCGCTCTTGTTCGGCGGGATCCTCCGGCATGACAAATTCGTCGTCGTCGACGCTTGCCTCGTCTTCGAAGGGAGGCATGTAATTATCATCCTCCGCCTCTCCATTTGCCGCTCTCTCGGGAGGGCTGGCTTCTCCATCCTCCTGCTCTAAATCTTGCTGGAGGGGATTGTTGTCGTCTTCGACACTCTCTGGAGTGCTATTATCTCCTGTGCCGGTGTCACCGCTTTTGCTTTGGCGAGACTTAGAGTGGCGCCGCTGACGTCGGCGCTTGGGTTGTTTCTTGGAGGGGGCATCCTCCGCTGTCTCGTCGCCATTGCCTTCCTTGGGTGTGTCCACCATGTATATATCATATGATGAGGTGGCTGTCCAGTGCCCTGTGGGCAGTGGTTCCTCTTTGTCTCCCGCATCGTCGTCCATACCGTCGATGTCTTCGGAGTCAAAGTCGAGCATGTCAGTCAAATTGTCGACAGTGGCTACTAAGTGGGTGGTGGGTGGGCGGCGAATTTCTTTGTCAACCGCATCCCAATCCTGCCGAACATAGTTCGGCCCGGACTCTCCTGACAGGGAGAGAGACCTTAATGAGTTCAGTATGTCGCCGAAGGGCGAGTGCTGAAAGATATCCGCGAAGGTGAACTCCATGATCGGCGCCCAGTCGGGTTCGATAGGCACGGGCGCAGGTGGTTCGGAGTCCGTGGCCGGGGAGGAATCCGGTAGTTCGGCGTCACGGCTCCCGTGAAGGGCAAGGTTGATGTTCGGCTCGATCGCCGCTGAGATTACGGCCTCCGTGGCGGGGTCTATCCACCTGTCCATGGATGGCGCAATTGGCTCCGAATTGAGGGCTGGAGCGGTTGCCGGTGCGGTCTCCTGAACACTGTCCAACAACAGAGCTTAATCATGCTCATCGTCACCATGCGGCGCACTCGGCAGGGGCTCGAATCTGTCGAAGATCAAGTCTCCGCGGATGTCGGCCGTGTAGTTTAAGCTCCCAAACCTGACCTGATGGCCAGGGGCGTAACTCTCGATCTGCTCCAGATGGCCAAGCGACTTGGCCCGCAGTGCGAAGCCGCCGAATATCAAGATCTGTCCGGGGAGAAAAGTCTCACCCTGGACTGCATCGCTATCGATGATTGAAGGAGCCATCAGGCCTATCGGCGACGACACCGAGGAACTCTCAATGAAAGCACCAATGTCGGTGTCAAAACCGGCAGATCTCGGGTAGGGGGTCCCGAACTGTGCGTCTAAGGCGGATGGTAATAGGAGGCACGGGACACCATGTTTTACCCAGGTTCGGGCCCTCTTGATGGAGGTAAAACCCTACGTCCTGCTTGATTATTCTTGATAATATGAGTAGTACAAGAGTTGATCTACCACAAGATCGGAGAGGCTAAACCCTAGAAGCTAGCCTATGGTATGATTGTATGTTGTCCTACGGACTAAAACCCTCCGGTTTATATAGACACTCGAGGGGGCTAGGGTTACCCAAGGTCGGCTACAAAGGAGGAGATATACATATCCGTATTGCCTAGCTTGCCTTCCACGCCAAGTAGAGTCCCATCCGGACACGGGACAAAGTCTTCAATCTCGTATCTTCATAGTCCAACAGTCTGGCCAAAGGATATAGTCCGGCTGTCCGGAGACCCCCTAATACAGGACTCCCTCAACGACGATGGTTGTGAGGTGCTTGGCCTTGGCGATGGCCGTGACGAGCACGAGGGTGACCTTGCCCTCGGCGGTGGCCATGGTTCGCCCAGCTACGGCAGCTCCTCCTTCGGCGAGAGCTCTAGCAGTGGCGGCTACGACCAGCCACCACACAGTCAGTCTTGCTTCGAGGACGGTGGCATGTCATCCCGTCGTCGCGCCCCGGTGAAGTGCGAGGAGGGCTCTAGCTGAGTCCGAGGGGCCGATCCTCGTGAGCAGCCACGTCGTAGGAGCCGCTTTTTCTTGTCCTCTCCTTCCATTTCCCTCTGCATTGACATAAATGAATATGGGGCCCTGCGAGGGCGTGTAATGAACCATGGTGCTTATGTTGCTTTTGTGGTGTGTTTATTGTTTCCGGGTTATGTTGTGAAATCTGTGCCTTACGTGGGTGTAAACGGGTAACTTAGCATGATGTGCCCGGGGTAGACTTGACCTCGTGAGGGAACACACCTCTGGGCACCACCTGCTTCCCCGCTGCCGGCTTGAGCGATATCGCGAAGCTGCAAAAATTCGCTAAGAAATCCTTATCCCTTCTTGCGCGAGGCCTGAGGCGTGGGTTGTCCATGGACAAACACACCGCGTCAAGATACCCATTGGGATGGACTAAAAAAAGGGATGCGCCGATCATTAGCTCAATGAGGGCGCCTCGCGGAGACAAGGGGCATGCGCATGCATGCACACCTGTCCAGCCCCCTCGCCGAGGCGCGTGAGGGAGAGTGTCGGGCAACTGCGGCCCTCCCTGGCGCAAAACAAAGAATCGAGGGGAGAATCGGAAAGAAGAGGGGGTCCAACCAAGCCTATGAGAAATGCCAGAACTCCAAATTTCATTAAAGGAAAAAGGGGCAAGCCAACTACGAAAAGCAAATGAACAGCTGCGTCCGGCACCTAGTCTAGTCTTCTCACCAGCGCGGAGCTAAGTGCTGCCACTAGGACGTGGGAGGGAGCCCCCGAGGCCCCAGGGCGGCACTCAATATTATGTGAGAGTGTCACGAGCGGAGACCTTCATAGGCACTAGGCCTTGCTTCATGGGTAGAATTTTCGGAGGTGCTAGATGTTCCAGGCATTCTGGATGGGGATCCCGTCCTTTTGTCTCCAGGCGCGCGGCGCCAGGCCTGGAGACACGGACAATCCTGAACGGGCCCTCCCACATGGGCGAGAGCTTGTGCAGCCCTTCCCTGGAAAGCACCCGCCTCAGGACGAGATCGCCCACCTCGAACGTCCTGGAGTAGACGTCGCGATAGTGGTACCGTCGCAACGCCTGCTAGTATCTTGCCGCTCGGAGCGAGGCTTCACGGCGGCGTTCCTCCCCCAGCACGAGGTCCATCCCCCGCATGGCGTCCTGCTACGTCTCATCAAACGCCAGGACCTGCGCGGAGCGATGCCTGACCTCGTGAGGGAGAACCGCTTCTGCTCCATAGACGAGGAAGAACAGGGTCTCGCATGTTGGCTTGGTAGTGGTGGTGCGGATGGACCACAACACGCACTCGGCTTGGCCATTGCTCCTGGGGTGTGCCACCGAAGCGTAGCAAATCTGCATTCCAAGGTTAGCACAATAGGTCCTGAAGAGATTGCTAGTGAACTGTGAGCCGTTTTCGGTGATGATGCAGTTAGGGACCCCGAACTGACTCACGAGGCCTTTGATGAACTTAACTGCTGACCCAGCTGGGATGGTGCGGACGGCCTCCACCTCTGCCCATTTGGTGAACTTGTCGATGGCGACGTAGAGGTAGCGGTAGCCCCCGGGCGCTCGCGGGAACGGATCCAAGATATCCAGCCCCGAGACCGCAAATGGCCACGAGAGCGGGATAGTCTGGAGGCCCTGGGCCGGCTGGTGGATTTGCTTGGCATGGAATTGGCAGGCCTAGCAGGACCTCACCAACTCGGTCGCATCGTTGAGTGCCGTGGGCCAGTAGAACCCGATGCGGAATGCCTTGCCGACCAGGGTATGTGACGGCGAGTGGTGCCCGCAGTCTCCGCCGTGTATGTCAGCTAGCAGCTCATTCCCCTGTTCTGTGGAGATGCATCACAAGGAAACATCATTTGGTCACTTTCTTTGTAGCTCACCATCCTGTATGCAGTACGCCGTAGCCTGCCGGGCCACATGCTCCACGTCCTCCTCCTTCTCCGGCAGCGTCCCTTGCACCAAGTGAGCCTTGAACTCCTCGGTCCAGCACCTCTCCTGAGGCTCGAGCGCCAGGAGTAGACGTCCTCCCGAGGTCGGACCGCAAGCGGGGGCTCCCATGGCTGGTGGTTGGGGCAGTTCCTCTCGAGATGATGTAGTCTCCACGGCCACGGGGGTCGCCGAGGGCTTGAAGAGTTGCTCTTCGAAGACACCATGTTCTTGGGGTAGACGCCTTGACGCCCTCTTGGCGATCTCGTCAGCCTCCTTGTTGGTGTCGCGTGGAACATGCGGTAGCTCTAGGCCCAAGAATTGCTTCTCCATCTTGCGCACCTCCGCGAGGTACGCCTCCATATGCTCTTCACATGGTTCGTACACCTTGTTGGAGAAGTTGACGAGGAGCTGCGAGTCACCCTTGATGGTGAGACACCTCACCCCCAAGGTTGCGGCGGCCTTGAGGCCGGCGATCAATCCTTCATATTCTGCAATGTTGTTGGAGACCTTCTCACCTCGCTGGAAGCAAAGCTACACGGCGTAGTATATCTTGTCTTGGGTGGGTGAAATGAGGACAACGCTAGCCCCCGCGCCTTGCCATGCGAAGGCGCCATCAAAGTACATGGCCCAGCCATCCCGTGCTTCATCTCCTGGCGGGAGGGATCGGCTCTCGCCCGCTTCGGGCTCCAAAGCATCGGTTCATTCCACAACGAAGTCAGCGAGTGCGGCTCCCTTGATGACCCTGGTGGTGCTGAACTCCAACTGAAACGCTTGTAGTTCAATGTTCCATTAGGCGACTCTCCCCGCGGCATTGGGGCTCCGGAGCACCCTCTCCAGGGGTAGGCCGAGACAACCTTGATTGGGTGGCCTTGGAAATAATGGCGTACCTTGCAAGAGGCCACCAAGAGCGCGAGTAAGAGCTTTTGCGGCATGGGATACCCTGCTCTCGCGTCCCATAGTACAATGTTGATGAAGTATACTAGGTGCTCGACGAGGGTGGGAGTGTTGATGGAGCATGTGTCCTCCTGAGGTTGTGATGCCTCCTGAGGTGGGGGGACCTCAGGAGCCCGTTCACCCATCGGGGCCTCCTTAGGCCCGAGAGCGCCGTCTTGCAAGGCCTCATTGTCAGCTGATGCCGTCGTGGCTTCGGTGGCGCCGCGTTGGTGCAGCATCGTACCCACCAAAGGTGGAGCGTTGCTCGGCGGGCTCTTGGCCTGGCGCTCCCCCTGAACAGCCACAAGCGCCACACTGGCTAAGTGGGGCATGGCAGCCAGGTAGAGCACCAGGAGCTCGAGGGGGCGAGGCGCGACCATCATTGGTGGGCTGGTCAAGTATTTCTTGAGGTCTTGGAACGCCAGATCGGCCTCTGGGTGCACTCGAATGGGCCCTTCTTCTTCATCGGCTTGAAGAACGGCAAGGCACGCTCCCCCATCTTGGAGATGAAACACCCCAATGAGGTCACGCAGCCCATGAGCTTCTGCATTTCCTTCAGGGTTTGCGGTGGGCTCATGTCTTCTGTTGCCTTAACCTTCTCTGGATTGGCCTCAATTCCCCAGTGCAATACGAGGAAGCCGCAGGTCCACCTGGCGCAGGCTGGTGAAGGTCTACTCCAGGTCCAGAATGAGGGTTCTTGCTTCCCTATATTTTACCATGATGTCATCAACATAGGCTTCTTCGTTCCTCCCTAGCTGCTAGCCTAGGGAAATGTGCATCAGCCGCTGGAAGGTCACCCCTGCGTTGCGTAGTCCGAATGGCATGCAGGTGTAGCAATACACCCCGCACGGGGTCAAGAATATCTTCTTCTCCACGTCCTCCACTGCCATCTTGATCTGGTGGTAGCCCAAAATGCGTCTAGGAAGCACAGCAGGCCCCACTCGGCGGTGGAGTCGACGATCTGGTCGATGTGCGGGAGCGGGAGCGGGTCTTGGGGGCAGGCTTTGTTGAGGTTAGTGAAGTCGACACACATGCGCTCCTTCCCGCCCTTCTTGGGCACAACGACGGGGTTCGCCAGCCACTCCGGGTATCAAACCTCGCGAATGACACCTGCCACCTCCAGCTCGCGAGTTTCCTGGATGATGAAGGACTGCTTCTTCATGTACTGCCGCCGCGCCTTCTACTTCACAAGGCGCACATTGGGTCACACCCTTAAGTGATGCTCGATTACCCCCCTTGGGACCCCTACCAGCTGCTTGGGTTCCCAGGCGAATACCTCCTTGTTCATGTGCACGAACTTTACAAAGGTCTCCTCTTGGCCCGGGTCGAGGTTAGCGCCTATGGTGAAGGTGGCTCCTAAGGACCCATCTTCCTTGTCCGGGACTTGCTTCATTTCGGCCCGATCTTGAGTGAACAGTTGCTTCTTCTTTGCCGGCGCGGCCTCCTTAACCCCCGGGGCAGCTTCATTAGCCAGGCGCACTGCCGCTACGGCCCTCAGGGCGAGCTTGAGGGCCGCTAGTGCCTCCTTGGTGTCTCCAGCCACGGTGAGGACGCCGCTGCTGCTTGGCATCTTGATGAGGTTGTAAGCCGGATGGGTCGCTACCATGAACTGAGCTAAGGCAGGGTACCTGAGGATGGCGTTGTACGGGAGGCCGATGCGGGCGATGTCGAAGTCGATGAGCTCGGTGCGGTAGTTGTCCTGAGAACCGAAGGTGACCGGAAGGCATATTTGCCCCAGGGGGCTGGTGCACCCGCTGCCGACTCCGGAGAAAGGCTTGGTGGGGCAGAGCCGGCCGTACGGTACATGAAGCAAGCTGAAAGCTTCCATAGAGAGCATGTTGAGGCCCGCTCTGCTGTCAATGAGAGTCTTGGTCATGGCGACGTTGTAGATGGTGGGCGTGGAGAGCATTGGGAGCACACCTGAGCCGGCAGTGCTAGCGGGGTGATCCCCTAAGTCGAAGGGAAGGTCGGCCTTGGGCGCTGCCCATCCTAGAGGGGCTCCCTGCCGTACAGATGCGGCGCTGGTCTGGCAGAAGAACTGCTTGACGTGGCGGTCCGTGGGTGGCGCTTGTGAGCCGCCGAGGAGGGCTGCGACGACGACAAGAGCCGGTGCCGCAAAGTGTCCAACGAAAAGGCCGTGCAGCTCTTCCCAAGAAGCCACGGAGGATCCAGGCAGGTTGAGCAACCATGCGCGTGGCGCGCCAACGAGGGCCATGGGGAACCAATTAGCCATGACCTTGTTGTCGCCTTCCAGATCCAGGACGGCCTCCTCGTAAGCCAGTAGGAAGGTCAACGGATCCGCCACGCCATCGAAACAAGGCGACATCTCCGACGTGAACTTGGGTAGCCACTGCACCTGTCGTAAGGCGGGGGTGAAGGCCCTAAGCCCCTGGCACCGTCGTGGTCGCTCATCGATCCATTCGGTGGAGCAGCGCCGGCCATGGTGACCGAACGGGGAGGTGGAGCCGGTAGAGGAGCGGAACTTCGGCACACCCCTACCTGGCGCGCCAAATGTCGGATTATGGGTTCCGGCAAACGCATGAGGTTCGAACACTGGGGTGCGCACGAAGATCTCTCTCCCCCGCGAGCCCACTCTCGCAACGATCTCAAAGCCTAGCTTGCCGAACCTGAAGAACAAGGGACACGAAGGTTTATACTGGTTCGGGCCACCGCTGTGGTGTAATACCCTACTCCAGTGTGGTGTGGTGGATTGCCTTGAAAGCTGAGGATGAGCAAGTACAAGGGAAGAACAGGCTCCTGAAGAGCGGTGTTCTTGAGCTCGATGAGCTTGTGTGTGTGTGTGTGTTGGTGGTCTGGTTGCTCCCCCTGCTAAGGTGGTGGCTAGTCCTATTTATAGAGGCCCTGGTCCGCTTCCAAAATATTAGGCGGGAAGGGATCCCACAGCGGCCAGTTTGAAGGGGGACACCTAGTACAAGTTATCCTGACAAAAAGTGGTCTTTGCCTGGCAAAGACTCTGGCGGTGACGCCTTCATGGGCACCATGGTGACCCCCGTCCTGCTGTCCTACTGGTCTTGGTCTTGTTGCACTGATATGGAAACCTTTGCCTGATGCCTCGGGACTCCTCGCCTGCGCTTGCCTCTTTAGAACCAAAGAGGAAACTGGCACTCTGCGCCCGCCTGGCCTTGGTCATCATGGCTCACGTCGCGCACTCCTCGTGAGGTGCCCCTTGCATAGATATCTCCGCTCCTCGGGAGCCAGCCTAGGGAGGCCGCCCCGGAGGAGGTCTTGGTGTCGTCCGCCTGTCGAGGCTTGGCCCCTCGCGAGGATCTTGAGTGGTTGCTGGTGAAGATGGGCCGTACTAGGCCGCTGGTGGAGCCACGCCCTGGGCCACAGGCAGGAAAGTCTGGGTACACCCATTCTTAGGACGCCGACATGCATCTACTTGAGAAACATGTGCTAGTGCATCCACTTCAGAAACTACACTAGTACATCTTGTTGGGAAACCAGTTTAATCAAATTTTGAGTATGAAGTACTAATTAAACAGATGAATGGAGAGGGCAAATGAGTAGGATGGTTCACCATTTTGTTGCTGCGGTGATGTGGTACACCATGCAAAGTTCCTCCACGCATAACTGCAGAACTGCTGCCATCTGCGAAGGTTCATCTTTTCTGGTAAACTCCACTTTGATGCCAATGAAACTAGGGTACAAGCCGTCGCCCTTCATCCTCAGCCTCCGGATCATCTCGTCGGCTTTTTCTGGTTCGCTGGCGTAGATGACTTCCAGCGTCTCCTTGCAATAGAGGTCCACTTTCTCAAGCGTGGTGGTGTAGTAAAGCTTCTCACCGGGGACGTGAACGTCGTCGAGGTTGCTGCTCTTGTCGGACGTCTCGCCACGCCGATGCTTGGCAGACGGTTCCTCCTTATTTTCCTCCTCGACCGATGGTAGGCTTCAAAGAGAGGTGTTTGTGGGGAGTTTGTAGTGGAGATGGAGTGGCAATGGTGGTTCTTGGAATGAGGCATAGATGCAAGAGAATGGGACTTTTTGAATGGTTCTTGCACTGACCAATCTTGTCAAGGTGTACTTATCAGCTGCTTATCCCACTTGCACGTCTCAGGGTCGTTAATGATGGCATTTTTGTACTATTTGAATGACGAATACTTTGCGGTGTTTTCAGTGTGGGGATAAGTTTTATTTTGCACTGAAGTCTTATACACTAGTTGAAATGAACACTTTTTTAGTGCACTGCGAGTTGTTGCACAAAAGTGAGACTTATTTTATTTTCATCTGTCCCAACCTAAGTTTGGTTTTATAGTTTTTGTGCCCTCTTTTTAGTGTACTTATGGTTTAGTGCTATGAGTACTGAATTGTAATTTCATACGGCGTAAGGCTTTGAAAATTTGTGTCATACTGGTGTGTGTGGATATAGCGTGAGTGGCCTGACCCTTGCTGGTTTTGTAGTACTGTTGCCATATATATGTTAGAACTGAAGATTTTTTGGGATTGAGATTATTTATGATGAAATCGTTTGTCGAGATCTAGCCAGATTTTATGTAAATAAGAAATTTAGCAGAATTGACGAACAATATTTCTTTGAATTTCTTGCATTTTAGTAGTTGAACTTGAAAGTTAATTTTAATTCCCTAGTTTAAATTATGTACATTTAACAGATAGCCTATTAAGTTCTCCTCTTTTAAAGTATCGTTGTTTTTGTATTATTATTTTCTTTTTTATCTTGGTGCATAGCTAAATTTATTATATTTTTATTTTTAATTTAAAATCATTGCCTGCGAACAAGTATTTGAACTTTTCTATATTTAGTTTTTGAACTTTTTTGTTGTAGTTTATAATTTTTTGCCCCGCGCTCTGGTTTATTCAACGTGCCTTATGGGTGGGGTGAGGACAGTTTGGAGACGAGGGAGGCTTCCAAGGAGTAGTCATATTGGGCCCTTTTATGGCCCAAATGGCCCGTGCGTGCGACTGTGGACTGTTGGCTGTGATTGCGCTGTGAGTTTAGTCCCACCTCGCTAGCCGAGAGTGCTCTCGACCGATTCATAAGCGATGTCGTGGCTCACTTGTAGGAATCCTTTGAATACTAACTTGAGCGCTTATACATGGTGCTTGCTCTCTGTTCCATGACATGTGGCCCTGGTCTGCAGCCCTACGCAGTGTTGATTACTAGGGATTCGCCAGCGGTTCCGCCGTGATGAGGACATCAATACCATTGTGACACCCACAGCCCCTCCTGCTATACATACTGGACCAATTACTAGAGCTCGCGCACGCAAATTAAATTATTAGGTACTTTCGTTTCTTGGTAATGATTCTAATGTTCATGAGATTATGATGCTGCCTAAATTGGATACATTTGTTTTGCTTACAAATGAAGGGCCTAGCTTGGAGAAGGATGAACATTGGAGCAAGAACACGCATGGAGTTGATGGCATGCGCAAGGGGATCAAGAACGGAGTTACAAGTGATGATTTCAGGACTTTGAAGCCGCCATAAGGAGTGCATGAAGCCTTGGACGAAATATACAAGATGCCACTTCATAATATTCGTCCATAGGCTATTCTAGGTGCTGCGTCACCTTATTAATGGGCCAGGCCCATGTAATTTCGAAATACTTAAGTATAGGCTACTATTTTAGAGAATTTGTTACTGTCATGAATGCGTCATGTGATCAAATAACTTAAATACCAACAATTTTGAGTGCACCCATTGAATTAACTGTTGATGCAAAAACCAATGTTTAATCATTTTGATATGACCTCTAATCTTGGTGATGATTCTATGTCCAATGACTTATTGCATGTTTGCTTATTTAAGCATGTTGTAGCATGTAAATTTGATGCAAGTAAGGTTTATTCACCAATGTTGGGATGGTTTAATGATGAACATTGTCAATCTTTTGAAATGAATAAGAGCTTCACTTATATGTGCAAACTGAGTTGCAATATTTTCATGCCTTCTACTTCTTGTGATAATTTTTTGGCTTTAGATTTTATGAACTATGAAAGTTACTCACGTATACATGTGTCATATGTGCAAAAATCAAGGGAAATAAAAATGGATGGCATATACATATACAACATGTACACCTTGTCTCTTTTGTTAGCCACATTTCAGATTAAGCAACGCCGAGGACGGCTTTGTTTTCAAGAAGGGTAGGATGATGGGACATCAATACCATTGTTACACCCACAGCTCCTGCTGCTATACATACTAGACCAATTACTGGAGCTCGCGCACGCCAATTAAATTATCAAGTACTTTCATTTCTTGGTAATGATTCTAATGTTCATCATAATATGATGCTGCCTAAATTGGATACGCACGCCAATTAAATTATCAAGTACTTTCATTTCTTGGTAATGATTCTAATGTTCATCATAATATGATGCTGCCTAAATTGGATACATTTGTTTTGCTTACAAATGAAGGGCCCGGCATGGATAAGAGGGATGAACACAGGAGCAAGACCAAGCATGGAGATGATGGCATGCGCAAGGGGATCCAGAACAGAGTTACAAGTGATGATTTCAAGACTTTGAAGCCACCATAAGGAGTGCATGAAGCCTTGGACGAAATATACAAGATGCCACTTCATAAATTTCGTCCAGAGACTATTCTAGGTGCTGCGTCACCTTATTATTGGGCCAGGCCTATGTATTTTCAAAATACTTAAGTATAGGCTGTTTTTAGAGTCCGTATCTGTGGGGAAACAAGAGTTAGGGTTAGTTTCGGACCCCTCCTCCAAGGGCCACGAAATTCCCCCCTCTTACTTCATATATACAGCCCTTAGGGCATCGTTCAGACTTTGGGTTTTGTTTACATTAAAAGTTTGTTATAGCTACAACTTCGCGTACTTCGTTTGTGTCCAACGACCAAACCAAGACGTCACAGAACCCCACCTTCATTAATAAAGCCTTCCTCTTTTATTCACAATATCCAGATTGCAATCTCAGTTTCTTTCTTGTTCTTCGTTTGCTCGTAGGAAATAGACCCTCATGGTCAGTTTGATCGTGCTCCGGCGTGGTCAATAACCCTCAGAAGTTGGTTTAGTGGTTGCTTAGGCGCAACATCTTCACACGTTCGTAGTCGGATCATCAAAGTCGACTCCCACAGAAAATGATATATATCACATTGAAACATCGGGACACCTTCACCTCTATCAAGTGGTATCAGTTTTCAGGTTGCTCGGTGAGAATTTCCAGTTTTCCGTAGATTAGAATTTTTTCTTACCTATTGTCCAAAAAAAGGCACAAAAAAAGTTAGATCTGTTCATCCTTTTCCAAGCCAGTCTGAGCCTTTGCAATTTTCTTTTCATTGTTTGCATAGTTGAATTATCGGTTGCATCATCGTGTCGAGTTGCTGGTCTTAGTGTCTAGTTCGTTTAGAGTTTTGAGTTCTGTTCACATTAGTCACACCATCGCTGCATCGTTATCCCTTCCACTGTCTACCATCCATCCATCAATTTCCAGCACGTGCTATCCACCGTTCATTGTCATAATCATAGTTGAGATCGTTCACATCTTCGCTAGATCCAATCTACATCTTATCTAGTTTGTCTTGGAAAGAGGGAGAAAAAAGGCAGAGAAAAAAAAAAGTAAAAAAGTCAGAAAAAAAGGAGAGTAAGAAAAAAATGTGAGGAAGAAAAAGAGAGAGAGAAAAAAAATCGGATCTATCTAGACTCAATCACGTCGTTGAATTCGGATTGGAATCTGTTTTGTGCATTGTTTAGTAAAAGAGACATAACTTTCCTCATCCGAAGTCCGTTTTGGCTCCACGAGTACTCAAAAGAAAGCTAGTGACGAGCCGCATCTAAATAGTTGCATAAGCATGTTCAATATTTGGCACCTCAAAATCGGCTTCTAAATATGTCTATTTGCCCTCCGAAGTTCACGAACACAACTTATTCCAATTTTTCAGGCCAGTTTTAGAATTTTATTTTGACTCCTCATATCAACTCGGAATTGAGTTATTCCTTTTGTGTTTGAAAGCTTGAGTCAGTACCATTATTGAAAAAAATTATCAAAAAATTGACACAAACTTTTCCAGAGGAAAGTTGGAGAGAAAGTTGTTGTATATCCTGCTCGTCAGTTGTTTTTCATAATTATCTTTACTACCGTTGTGATCTTGACTTATATCTTGCTGTCCAGAGCTACTTAGTATCCTTCATTGATGCTAGTTGTGCTACGCCGTGATCTCATTAGTGTTCTAGGCTCTTGTCTCTAGTCCGGTCTAGCCTAGGACCAGCATAGTACCGTCGTTGAGCGTTTATTCAACATTGCAACTCTGAATTGATTATTGCTAATCTTTTGCTACCATATATAACCAACCCAGCTCCATATATTTCTACACCGTGTATACGTGCATTCTCCCGGCAATTGCTTTACACAATCTTCAGAGTTATTTGACACCGCTGGTTGCCTGTCACCACCTGCCGCATGGTAAGAACTTGTAAGATATTGATATTTGCTTTACTGTGAGCGCTTTACAACCACATCCTAGTAGTTCATAGGAACATTATTCTAGAATTTTGTTTCTTGTTTCTACTAATCATGACAGGTTCCGGAGATAGAAGTTCTTGGGCGACGGACACATCTTCACCATCACGAGAGTTGGGACAACAAACACATGCACATGGTCAGGTTATCTCTTTACCGTCATTTGAGGGTAGATTTAATCCTGCTATTTATCTAGCTTGGGACCTTGAAGTAGAACAAGTTTTTACTCACCATGATTTTTCTGACTTGAGATAGTACGAGCTGCCACTAGAGCATTTACTGGTTTTGCTTCTGTTTGGTGGAGTGTACATTGTAGGAAAAACATTGATAACCAACCCACAACTTGGAAAGTTTTGAAAGCTGTAATGAGACAACAATTTTTTCCTCCTTACTATCGTCGTGAATTGCTTCACAAATTGGAAAAATTAAAACAAGGAGGCAACACTGTTCATGCTTACTACCAAGAGTTCAAATCTTGTATGCATCATTGTGACATGGAAGAATCTGAGGATGATAGAATGAATAGATTCTTTGGTGTTTGAACCATGATATCCGTGCATGGTTTCAGTATATTCCTTGTTGCATTACTGGTATGTATGTTCGTGCTTGTACCTTTGAGAGACAGATACAGGAGGATGCATTGGGTGACTACAACAACTACTATTCCAGTTCATGCTCACCACCACCAGTTGGTTCCTCCACCGTTGCACCTACTACAGGAGCCCCACCTCGGATTGTGAGCGCGACATCATCTCAAGAGTATGGTACATTGTCAACGTCCGTACCTACATCAGCTATGTCTTTGCGACAAGGTAACAATACAGGTATTATGATATAACTTCACATGAGAATGATGCATGCCTAGTTAACTTGAATGCATCATGTGTTGAGTTACCTGTTGATTTGAGCACACCACCTATTTTAGAGAATCTTGTTACTGTCATGAATGCGTCATGTGATCAAATAACTGAAATACCAACAATTTTGAGTGCAGCCATTGAATTAATTGTTGATGCAAAAGAACCAATGTTTAATCATTTTGATATGACCTCTAATCTTGGTGATGATTCTATGTCCAATGACTTATTGCATGTTTGCTTATTTAAGCATGTTGTAGCATGTAAATTTGATGCAAGTAAGGTTTATTCACCAATGTTGGGATGGTTTAATGATGAACATTGTCAATCTTTTGAAATGAATAAGAGCTTCACTTATATGTCCAAACTGAGTTGCATTATTTTCATGCCTTCTACTTCTTGTGATAATTTTTTGGCTTTAGATCTTATGAACTATGAAAGTTACTTATGTATACATGTTTCATATGTGCAAAAATCAAGGGAAGTAAGAATGGATGACATATACATATACAACATGTACACCTTGTCTCTTTTGTTAGCCACATTTCAGATTAAGCAACGTCGAGGACGGCTTTGTTTTCAAGAAGGGTAGGATGATGAGGACATCAATACCATTGTTACACCCACAGCTCCTGCTGCTATACATACTAGACCAATTACTGGAGCTCGCGCACGCCAATTAAATTATCAAGTACTTTCATTTCTTGGTAATGATTCTAATGTTCATCATAATATGATGCTGCCTAAATTGGATACATTTGTTTTGCTTACAAATGAAGGGCCCGGCATGGATAAGAGGGATGAACACAGGAGCAAGACCAAGCATGGAGATGATGGCATGCGCAAGGGGATCCAGAACAGAGTTACAAGTGATGATTTCAAGACTTTGAAGCCACCATAAGGAGTGCATGAAGCCTTGGACGAAATATACAAGATGCCACTTCATAAATTTTGTCCAGAGGCTATTCTATGTGATGCGTCACCTTATTATTGGGCCAGGCCCATGTATTTTCGAAATACTTAAGTATAGGCTGTTTTTAGAGTCCGTATGTGTGGGGAAACAAGAGTTAGGGTTGGTTTCGAACCCCTCCTCCAGTGGCCACGAAATTCCCCCCTCTTCCTCCATATATACAGCCCTTAGGGCGTCGTTCAGACTTTGGGTTTTGTTTAGATTAAAAGTTTGCCATAGCTGCAACTTCGCGTACTTCGTTTGTGTCCAACGACCAGACCAAGACGTCACAGAACCCCACCTTCATTAATAAAGCTTTCCTCTTTTATTCGCAATATCCAGATTGCAATCTCAGTTTCTTGCTTGTTCTTCGTTTGCTTGCAGGAAATACACCCTCGTGGTCAGGTTGATCGTGCTTGGGAAGTTGGTTTAGCGATTGCTAAGGCGCGACGTCTTCGCACGTTCATAGTCGGATCGTCATAGTCAACTCCCACAGAAAATGATATCTATCTCATCGAAACATCAGGACACCTTCGCCTCTATCATGCCGTGGGCTCGAGTTCAAGTATCCACCTGCGTTATGCCCAGCCTGTCCTTGGGCAGTCAACTTTTTTGTTTGAATCCAGTACTGGACTGCACCAGTAATGCGTACTATGGTTTGGATCTAGTACTTGACTGCACCAGTAATGCAGACTGATCCTTTTGTTGTAGTTCTTGTGAGTTTTCTTGGTTTTTATGTGAGCATGATTTTATTAGTTGCAAGTGCATCTTGTGGTCCTTAGTGATTTTGGTGTATTCTAGACTTGTAGGTTAAGGGACTAATGTGTTTATGAGTGTACACAGGTTTTATAAGTCTCTGAGGAGTTTGATATTTCGAAGAAAGTCGGCCCCTAAAAATGAATGTCTTCATTTGAAGACTTTGGTTTTCTTGAAGACTTTGAAAATGAGGAAAGTCGTGTGACCTTGAAGATATTGATATTGATGCGAGGAATATGAAGCGTGAAGACGTTTGTTTTCGTAGTTTCATTTCCTTCTTTGAGTCATAGGAAATACCGTACTGTTAAAAGGGGTTGAGGTAATACTAAGGAAAAATTTGCAAGTGATGCTCATCTCAAAGGCTACACATACCGAATCCTTCGAGTGAAGCTTTCAGAAATCTCATATAGTTCAGTCGATTTCTTCGGTGACAGAGACGAAGATCTGGTCTCTGAGAAATTTTTTCTGACTGAGGAGTTAGGAATTCGCCAGTGCAAATTTTCTATAGTGAGGAACATGATAGCCTTGAGGAATTTGAGAGCTCAAATTTCCGATCATTGTTGTGCTGCGCGCGAGCTGTCCCAAATATCTTATACACATAATGGTCATATCATTAGGGGCATTTATGTCTTATCATGTCGGGCTGCTCCCTAGCTTTAAATAGCCGCCCCCTCAACCACTAGCTAGTTGGTTGCTCCGAGAGATAGATTGACACTTGTCATTTAGAGCATCCCATCCTCCGAGGACTTTGAAAGAAAATCATCAGTGAGGAAAAACCAAACGCCTAAAACCCAAAGTGATTGAGCATTACTAAAGAGATTGTTCTTGTGTGGAACGGACGCTTGTTACCTTGAAGACTGTGCATCTTCCATACGGTTAGGCGTCAAGGTCTAGAGCATCCAAGAGGAATTTTGGATCGCTGAGTGACCAAGTATGTGATGGTTTGGAAGCCACCTTGAAGACTTACCATGAGTGATTGGGCAAGGTCTGTGTGACCTTAGCTCCAACCAGATGTACAACTGTCACAACAGTTGGAACTGGTGTGCCAATTCATTGTCTTCACCGAGCTACTGTTCTATTTCATCAACCCTTTCTTTTCCTCGCTCATGTATTGATGAAATTGATCGTTACTATATGAATACTTTGACCGAAGAATTTCTCAATTTCCTCAATCATATTTCTTCAGTCACCTTGTCTTCTGCCTGCTTATTCTGTTTACATGCTACCTATGCTCTGTGTATGTTTCATTTCATCATAATGACTATGCTACTTTCTTGTTATGCATGCACCTAAGTACTTTATCCCCTCCATGTATTTCGTCACTTAGCTAATTCTTCAAGTAGTATTTCCTTAGTCGATATAACGCACTTTCAATTGGTATTAGAGCAAGGTAGTCCCTTGTTCTGTTCGATTTTGGTTTAACCACCTAGAATTTTAGTTATGTCGACCACAGGCATGATCAAGGTCTTGGCTAGGTGCCCTACCGTTGATGGGACAGACTACCCCTACTAAAAGAATAAGATGCGCATGCATCTTGAGGCAATTGACAATGATCTCTGGTACGTTGTGTCAAATGGCATTCCCTCCGTCATTCCGTTCGTAAACGCTACTGATATGAAGAGATTCAAGCAACTCGACTCTCAAGCGAAGAATATCATATGTGGCCATATGAGCAAAGGACAGTACGACAGAGTCAGTGCTTTGGAGTCTGCAAATCTTATCTGGGATAGGCTATCCAAGGTCAACGAAGGAATCCCAATGCAACGTGATTCTCGAGTTGACGTTCTTTGCAATCTCTTCAACATCTTCAAAAGACTCGACAATTAAGATGTTGAGCAAACCTTTGATCGCCTCACTGACATCTCCAATGAGCTTCAAGCACTTGGTGACACTGACATCATCGACCATGAAGTGGTGAAGAAATTGCTGATATCACTTGATTCCTCATTCGATACACTGGCAATGATGATTCAAGAATGTGGAGACTACAAGTCCCTAGATCCTGCTGATATCCTCGAGAGACTGGATAATCATGAATTCCATCAAGCTGAGAAGAGAGACCTCTACGGGCCAAGCTATGGAAGATCATGTGCACTATAGGCCAAGGCCATTTCCTCATATGAAGGGGAAGATTCTGACAGCAGCCTTGGTGATCCTGAGGAACTAAGCTAGGAGCTAGCGATGCTCATGAGGAAATTTAAGAAATTCTCAAGGCGTGGCCATTTTGCAAAATCTTCAAGAGGTGATGACTTGAGATCAGATTTTTCATCCCATGATTACAAGGAAAGGACTTGCCACAAATGCAAAAAACCTAGTCAGTACATGGTTGATTGTCCTTAGTGGCTGAAGGAATCACTACAAAAAATACACTTCCACGATGATACGTGTTTGTCACAGTAGGTCACATTTCTGTCATGCATGCACATCCATGACGATTTTATGATAGAATCAAGATAGTCATACCTGTGCTGTCGTAGAAGTTTTCCATGGCATTACCAAAATTATCATCACGGAAGTGTCCACTTCCATGACGATAAATCATGCGTCATAGAAGTACTTTCGTCAAGAGGAACTGACATGTGGCATCCACTGTAATGGGTCGTCGTTAAGCTATCGGGTCCGGTTTTGCATCCGATAACTCGTTAACAGCCTGAACCAATGGGAATTTTCCATGTGTAAAATTCTCAATGGCCAGAGGAACCATGTGTCGGCTCACCTTTGGGACAGATGTCATCCACTCATTAGACCGGACGCGCCTATGATACGTCAACACATGGCACAGCCCAACAGAAGCCCATTCCGGTGAAAAGGTCGGCCCGTTTTACTTGGTCAAAAGGCAGCGGGCCGGCCCATGGAAAGCCCGTTAATGGCATGTTCGCATATAGCCCATTTGCAGCCCGCTAACTCACATCCCGTTACGGTCTATACGAATTAGGCCCAGTAGCATCATCTGGGCCGTCCAATATGATTCCAGCCCATTGTTACTTTCGGCCCATGTATGGCCCATGATGTCTTTTGGCCCATATGATGCCCTTTGTAACTCTTGGCCCATTAACGGGCCGTGGTGAAACAGGCCCGTAATGAACAGTGTATCACTTTATACCCATTAACGGCCCATTATTCCATTGGGCCATTTCCAGCCTGTGCTATCTTTCGGCCTTCTCAGGCCCATTTATTCTTGGGCTCATTTCTAGCATTCGGTTAGCTATGACCCATTACTGGCCTTTTCTTCTTGTGGGCCAAATTCAGCCCGTGGTTATAGTCGGCCCATTTGTGGCCCGGTAATCCATTGGGTCGTTTTCATAGCGTCATCAAATAAGGCCGATTAACGACGGCATGTTATGGTTGGCCTGTGAACGGATGATTCCATCTCTAGCCCGCTTACAGCCCATAATGTGGTCTGTTATTGGCCCACGTTTGGCCAATCGATCATACGGCCCGTCGAAGGCCCATTGATGCTATGGCCCATAGAAGGCCCATTGTTTCTATGGCTCGTAGGAGGCCCATGGTCACTATAGTAAATATGTAGCCCATGGTTATTGTGGCCTAGTTTTAAAAATTAGGTTATTGCGGCCACTAGCAAACCACGGAAAAAGAACTTGTCAGTGCAACAGACCCTGGGTCCATTGCCCAGACTATGCACATGCACAAGAACAGGATTGAAACATCAGCTGGAGTCAGAGATTGAAGGACCAAGAGATTTGAAGAACCAACATGCAGCTCAGAGGAATCAAAATCAAGCCAGAGGAGCAAAATATCGGCAAGAGAAAAGCCTCCCTTGCCGGGTAGGCGAGCCCGGCAAGGGGCAAGGTCACCACCAGAAGCAACCAAGGCACCCCGGCAGGGCCTGCTGGGGCACGCGGAGGCAAAACCACCCCACCAACCACTCACGCATGACCCATGTCACCAATCAGTGCGGTGTCAAGGCGCAAGGTGATTAAGTGGCAGCCATTCGCCACATGGCAGCTATTTCCTACAGAAGGAACATAGAAATGATAACCGTCCTACGATGTGTTAATAGAACAAGCATAGAGCACATCACCCTGAGGATACTTAGAAACCCTAAGGTTATCGGTAGAATAGTGGAGTGGGATGTGGTGTTGTCCAGCTTTGGTCTGAAGTTTGAGAGCACATCAACCATTCAGAGCAAGGCACTAGCAGAGTTTATTGCAGAATGGACACCAACCCCTGATGAGGAAGTGACAGAGACAACTATCCCCGACAAGGAATCGCCCCAAGAATGGATTATGTATTTTGATGGTGTTTTTTCCCTACAAGGTGCAGGGGCTGGCATGCTTCTTGTTGCCCCCTCCGGGGAGCACTTGAAATACGTCATCCAAATGCACTTTTCCCGGGAAGAAGCCACCAACAATACATCTGACTATGAAGGGCTCCTTGCTGGGCTCAGAGTTGCAGCAGAATTGGGAATCAAGAAGTTGATCATACGAGGAGGTTCGCAGCTTGCGGTGAGACAACTCAACAAGGATTATCAAAGCCCATTGATGGAAGCATACATCGAGGAAGTGAGGAGATTGGAGGAGCACTTTGATGGGTTGCAAACCGAGCACGTACCCCGTGCGAAAAATAGCATAGATGATCACCTGTCAAAGTGTGCTGCGCGGAAGCTTCCTGTGGAACTAGGAACTTTTGTTCTGCGTCCCTATCAACCCTGCGTATCGCCAACCACAATGGCTCGGAAAAGGAGAAAGTTGGACTACGGTAAGCCTCTCCTGATCGAGTCATTCGCTCCCGGCAGAGACCCTGCCGGAAACAACTCCTCACAGCCTGCCGGACCACCCCCTCCAGCCGTGCCAATGGACCCCGCGAATGAGGCTAGTACTCCTGCAGCCGAGGAGGTGCCGCTAGTCCTCGTTGCCGAGCCCCAGGCTCCAACTTGGGCAAGGCACATCGTCCGCTTCCTCCAAACTAGAGAACTTCTCGGCGACCAAGATGAAGCCTAGAAAGTAGCCCGGAGGGCCAGTATGTATCAGTTTGTCGATGACACTCTATATAGAAGGAGGCCCAACGGTGTGAAATTCAAGTGTGTCTGCCGGGAAGATGGAAAGGAACTGTTGACTAAGATTGACAAAGGAACGTGCGGCTCACACATTGGATCAAGGGAATTAGTTGGGAAACCATTCCGGCAAGGATTCTATTGGCCCACATCCCTCCAAGACGCGGTCGAGCTCGTCACGACATGTGAAGCCTGCCAGTTCCATTCCAAGAGAACACACCCGCCTGCCCAAACCCTTTAGATAGTCCCTTTATCATGGCCATTTTTGGTCTAGGGGCTCGATATCCTCGGACCCTTCACCCGAGCAATCGGTGGTTTTGAATTCTTGTTCGTCGCTATGGACAAGTTTACAAAGTGGCCGGAAGTGTCTGCCGTGAGAAAGGTGACTACTCAATCAGCTATCAAGTTCTTGAAAGAATTGGTGTGTCATTTTGGAGTTCCGGCAAGGATCTTCACCAACAACGGCACCCAATTCACGAGCCACGCCTTCATGCAATATGTTCGTACCCTCGGATGCAAGATCTCGTTCGCCTCTGTGGCACACCCTCGGAGCAATGGACAAGCGGAGAGGGCGAACGCTGAAGTGTTGCGTGGACTCAAGACAAGAACTTTTGATACACTGCAGAAGCACGACATGCGGTGGATTGAGGAGCTGCTGATAGTTCTCTGGTCCCTTAGAATGACACCTAATCGAGCTACCGGGCAGACTCCCTTCTCCCTGGTCTACGGGGCAGAAGCAGTTATCCCCATGGAACTCATTTATGGGTCTCCTCGAGTGCTTGCCTATGATGAAGTAGTGCAGGATCAGCACCGGCGTGACGATGTTGTGCTACTCGAGGAGAACCATCTCCGGGCTGCTACGCGTGCTGCATGCTACCAACAAGCCCTGCATCGCTATCACAGCCGCATGGTTCATGCCCAGTGTTTTGAGGAAGGTGACCTTGTCCTTAGGCGCGTTCAGCCCGCCAAGGGTACAAGCAAGCTGTCACCAAAGTGGGAAGGCCCTTACCGGGTGGTACAAGTCACCAGACCAGGCGCAATCCGTTTGGAGACCGGAGATGGCACTCAGTTGCAAAACTCATGGAATATTGAGCATCTCCACAAGTACTACCCGTAAGGCGCGAGGCTGCCGGGCACTGCCCGGCAGCCACCCTTTTGTACAGGCATTGGCTCAGCTACATGTAACCCCTTGTACAAAGCCGGGGCGATGACCCCTGCAAGAGAAAATAAATAAGCGTTGTAGAGGGGGGCAACTAAGATTGCATGCATGCATGAGCACACCAAGATCACTGCATAAGCATCTCATGAGCATTTGCATATGCATATAGATAGGATTGCATCCTGCATTCATTTTTATCTATATGAAGTTGCAGGTTCCTGCCGTGAACTTGGCTTCGACAATGGGCGAGAAGATTGCAGGACACAGTGATCCCCGGCAAGGCCAAACAGATAAGTTTTACCTCTTGTCCATTAGTGTTCTGTAAAGCTATAACTTTGCATGAGAAAACCTCGCCCCTCTTTTGAAACCTAGGTGCTCCCATCCATGAGTCAAACGTTGCTTCGGTGAGGATGGTCGCAGTAGCCTCTGGTAAAAAAGGGAGTTGGCGGGGGGATGGCCCCTCTATCTGTTCCCCGACAGACGTAGCTCTCCGGCAGACAAAGGGGGTGCCGGCAAGATATCCTGCCGGGGAAAACTTGTTTATTTACATTAAAGAGGCATTCCACCTCTGCATGGACATACACATGCACGGGTTCCCGACAGAGTTCATCTTTTTCATTCATATGCTGATACACATACAAGCATTACAAAACACGAAGATAGACTCGAGAGATTACATTATTTGAATTAAAACTTGGCGATTGCCTACAAGTTTAAGATTGACAAAAGATAAGTGCCCCATTACGCCTTTGCCCCTGTCCATCTCCTACAGGAAGAAGTCGAAGGGGCCAGAGGCAGGCACAACTGTGATTCGGTGTCTCCCGAGGATCAGGGCGGCGTCGCTCCCCGGGAGGGAAGAAGAAACCAAAGGGCAAGCGTGGATGGTGACGCTGCGGGAGGACCATATGGGAGGCACGGAGTCACAGGCAAACACGACTCATCGGAAAGGACGTCCCTGTCCTTGACGCGTCATGGGTTGCCATTGCAGTCCGCATCACTACCACCCGAAGACCTCGGCACGACCACCATGCCGGGCTCCATGCTCTCTAAATCCTCCCATAGAGAGCATGGTCGTCCCCGCGAGCCTTGATGTTAGAAGCCACTGCACATCCCGAAGACGTGTGGGAAAGCCAGAAGCCTTCCTGTATGACAAGAGGACCCCGCCCAGGAGGAGCCAGATTCACCCCTATTGGCAACAAATCTCTCCTTCCCAATGCCGCGAGAGGAAGAAGAACGGGGAGCGATCGACTACCACGCGCCATGGCTGATTCAAGCCACGACACGGTGTCGTTCATGTCCCCTCCCACTGAAGTCAAGGCCACGGACGACCCAGCGGCAAGCACTCTAGGCTTGCCACTCCTAGCATCGGCACCGCACCGCCCGAATCTTCCTCTCATATCCAATGGAGATCTCATGCAGGGGCCTGGGGGCTGGCCCCAGGCTCTTCTCTTCGGCATCACCTGCAGAAGCAGAAAACAAAGGAAGAAAATGAGGAATACGAAGGTGGATGACTCCCGCCTCCTCAGCCCCTCCCTTTTACATGCCGGGCGGAGGAGGGCACCTACTCCATCAACGGGCGGCCACCGTCCTCCTCCGCAAATTCAAGGGGGGCGGGCCCTCTCCAAGATGCTCTCCCGCGCCACGCGCCTTCGTTACCTCCCCCGTGTGATGCATGCAGCATACGTGGCCAAGGATAAGAGCACGCAGTGGGAAGAGTAAATTGTCATTTTCTACCCCGTGCGTTAAAGTTGTTCACGGGCCATTACTGGAGCAGCCCCACCACTATCGGCTTTACGCCACACGTGGGGAACCCAGAAACTGGCCCAAAATCAAGGCTAATGAAGAAGCTATGGAAATCTCAAGGGGCCAACCCCTTCAGCAACCCTCCCTGTGCACTTATTAGGACCTACCACGACGACGCTCAGCAACGCGTCCGGGGCAGGCCCGGGGGCTTCTGTCAGTGTAACAGACCCTGGGTCCATTGCCCAGACTGTGCACAGACACAAGAACAGGATTGAAACATCAGCTGGAGTCGGAGATTGAAGGACCAAGAGATTTTAAGAACCAACATGCAGCTCAGAGGGATCAATATCAAGCCAGAGGAGTAGAATATCGGCAAGAGAAGTGATGAGAGGAGGATATCTATTACTCCTATTATTTCACTACGTCATGATATTCTGAAGCTTGGATCCTTGTGCTTTGCAATTCCTCCTACGAATGAGGTGAAGCCCAATTTTAGAACACCACCAATGTGTTTCGGCAAGGCCAAATAGTAGTGGCTTTATATCCAGGCCATGTCATGGGCCATAGAGCTTTATTTTTGAGTTTTGGTATTTTAATTCGGTTAGGCCTGTCCAATCCATATTTTTTTGTTTTAGGGTTTACCTATATAAGTTAGCCGCCGGCTATTGTAATAGGGAGTTGAATTTTCGAGTTAAGAATAGACAGGAAAAAGGTCCCATGTTGGGGACACCAATATCGCTTGTTTTGCTTGCTGATTCGCAAGAATCTGTATTGTTGTTTGTGGAGTAGATCTAATTTGCTCAACAATCAAAATTATCTCCTGGTTCTATCATTCGCCATGAAAGATTGGTCCAAAAACCTTAGGATCTCTAATTGATCCTTATCATCTTGGTACCAGATTCGTCGGGTTTCTCACGGTGTATCCTTGTTGAGAATTATTTGCTGCTGGAAGTATTGCTGCCGGAGGCGATCTAGCCACCACATCAGCGTTGGAAGATTCTTTTCGTTTCTGCTAGAGGCACGCTGTGGATCGTGAAGGCGTTGGAGTTCGGCCGCCACCATGATAGTTGATCTGCTATTTTGTTTTGCTGGAGGCGTCAAATCCTGCCGCCGCAATACCTATTTCATGCATCGCTAGGTAATTCAAGGTTGAATTGGTTCAGTCCAGTTTCTGATTGCATACAGGAAAGAAAACCACATCAGGAAAGTGAAAATAGAAAACGAGATTGGATTGGAGTCCTACATGTGAGTACACTTCAATTCCAAATTGGCCTCAATATTTTTTGGGGATGTGGGCATCCTTTCCTTTCTCTGATCGAGAGTCGTGACCAGCTTGGAGACCTGCAATCAAGGAGCCAACTCTCGTTTGTCTAGAGTGGATTTCTGGCCGTGATTTTCACCGCGAGACTCTTCTGCTCCTATGGATTGTAGTCTGTGTTCTGTCGTTCCGCAATTCTCTGTTGGACGCATACTGCTGCTGCTGCGGACGTCTACTACGCGTCTATGCCATGATTTGTCGTCTGCCATGGTGAACTTGATTAATGGCGAGAATTCAGTAGCTGCTGGAGTCCAACCGAAGGAGCCTATGCTTCCCACCTTTGCTGATGATTTGGCTCCTAATGTTCGAGCTGGCTTTGATAGTACGTGTGAGTACATTAAGCAAAGCCATGATTCTTTGGCCACGCTAATTGTAGGCTTGTCTACCCGGATTGATTCATTGGGAGATGTTGTTCCCCGTGCACAGGTGCAGCCGCCCCCTATTGTACAACCCCGTGACATGCTACCATGCCGCCATACTGATGTGCCTGCTCGCCGACACGGAGCCTATGGACATGCTGATGATGGAGACCTTGTGGGTGACGGTGATTATGCACCACAACAGCACCCTATTGATGCCCGTCTTGCAGGTGCTCATTGTGCTCTACAACATGATCGTAACAGTGTTGGTCAAGCTGTTCGTGTTCCCATTGATGATGGTGGTATTGGGCGTGTCAAATTGTCCATCCCTTCTTTTTCCGGTGACCGTGGACCTGACGATTATTTGGAATGGGAGATGCGTATGGATCATATTTTGTCTACCCACCATTATACTGAGGAGAAGAGACTTCAACTCGCTGCAGTTGAATTCACTGGTTACGTGCTGATTTGGTGGAGTCAAATTCTCCGTATGCTAACTCGCCAAATGTCCTGGAGAGGTATGAAAGAACTCATGCGACATCGTTTTGTTCCTGAACATTACAAGCGTGATATGTACCACAAATTACAGCGGCTCACTCAGGGTAATAAATCGGTGGATGACTATTATAAAGAGATGGAGTTGTTGATGATACGTACAGGAACAACTGAGGACCCGGAGGCTACTATGTCTCGGTTCTTTCATGGGATGAATTTTGAGGTGCAGGATCGTGTCGAGATAGTGGTTTACTATAATATACAAGATCTTGTGCACCAAGTTGAGCGTGCAGAACAACAACTCAAACGGCACCAAGTTTCAGCCACGAACACATGGCGTCATTCCCCCACTGAGTTGCTGGTTCTAGTGCTAAGCCGACACCTTCTACGCGCTCCAGCAATTTTTCTCATGGTGAAGCGCCAAAATTAGGAGTGTCCAAAGCTGCATCCACTCAGTCCACCGCTGGAATAGAGTGCTTTACTTGTGGAGGCCGAGGACACATGAGGCGTGATTGCCCTAATACAAAAAGGGTGATGCTCACACAAGATGGATATGTGTCTGCTAGTGATGATGACAAGGCTGTTGATCCATCGAGTGAGGAGTCTGAGGAACTTGAACCCGTGGATGTGTATCCAGAGAACGCTGCTCCAAATTGCACTAACTTGATGGTGCACCGTGTGCCCACGGATCGCATAGAAGGACAAGGGCAGCGCTGGAATATTTTTCAGACCCAATGCATTGTGGGGACCCCGAGTCATAAGTCGTGATCACCTATAGTGATCCCAGAGATCAATGCTCACTGAACACACAGAAGTTGAATAACAAGAGTCTTACATCCATACATACCATCTAACATAAATTATGACCATTATGGTCAAGTCTTACATAGATAAAGCCACAAGGGCTGAATACCAAATAGACATAAGCAGCAGAAAACTTCGTCGAAAAGTAGAACCCATGACATCTGCCTTAACCCTACAGGCATTCTGACTGGGAAGCGTCCTAGCTCGCATGTTCGTCACCGAAGTATTCTTCATCATATCTTGTTCTTTCATGCCTGGCCAATAAAATAACCAGTGGCAAGCCAATGAGTAATTTGAATGTACTCGCAAGCAACCCATGTTTTGGTTCAAGATACAACAATGCATGATATAGGTAAATTTTTGTAGAAAGCTAAATTTTATTGTTATGACATGTTCAACAACTGGTAAATCATGCATCATATGACTTCAAGTAACCATCGGGACTGGTTACAGATATCAACATAAAGGGAGTGGGCTTCAACCCAACTCAATCATGTCAAGTCCTTAACTTGACCCAATTAGTTCTTCCCACTTATCCAAACAGACACACACACACACACACTGGTTTGTAAACAAGTGGACGTAGCCCAAGAGCGGTTACCCAACTGTCCTTGACCGTGGACACGGCTATTCAAATAGTTTGACACTCTGTAGAGGTTGCACAATTTACCCACAAGATCCGAGGAACTTTCGTGTCATCCACGACCCACGGTACCTCAAGTACCCGGGGTAAGCACCCGATCACTATCTTTCCCTACACGACACTAACATAGAGTCCACTCAATTTGTAGTAACCCCCGTGCCCAACATTTCACATCTTAAAGTTGTGGAGCCTCGCTCCCATATTCATCATATACCACAAGCACGGGGTACCGACGGTGTGTCCGGTGCCCTGTGAAAATAGTCATGGCCGCCCTACCTGGCACGACCCCGTCCCGAGAGAGCGCAACAACGACTCTCCCGTCACTAGTAATCCGGGCTCCAAGCTAGTATCGGCCTAGGTAATCAATAATGCCCTTTCCCATATAAGGGCATAGTTGTTGCGCATGTAAGGTTGGAATAACGGTCGCTACTTAAACCAATCCGTTTTAAAAACAACACGCACACTTGCCTCGGTACACCACTACGTCATCAAGTGGTTACCCAACTCATTATCACCTTCGGGCATAAGTGGCACCCGACTGGGTTTTCGAAAAATCTTTTGAAAACAATCTTGCTCCCATCACCATGCATATACCCAACCCATTTGCATAGTAGTTACATAGCATCCTAACTACACCCACTTGCATAACCCTCATAGAAGGGTAGGGTCATGCACATTGCAATTACCAACAAGGAAGTAACGGTGGCAAACCACCCCATGTGGTCACCTCATCATCATGTCTCCGATGCAAGCAATAAAAGTGCTATATGACATGCATAAAAAGGTTTCATAGACATGGTCAAAGGGCTGCTTTCCTTGATCTTCAAAGTATTCAAGTCCTTCTCCTTCTTCTTATCCAACTACTTCGTCAAATACGGGATAGATTCGTCACAAAAGAAATGACAGGAAAATAAGGCAACAGCAAAACAAAAAAACCAAAGTGCTTAGAAAAATGTCAACCTATTTTTAATAAATACTAGGGTGAAAACTAATAAGGGGAAAATTCTTAGTTTTGGATTTGGAGTTAGAGGGATAGAGTAGTGGATTTTCAAACAGAGATTTTATTGTTTAAATTTGAATTTAAATTTGAACAATACAGAAAATTTTGATGGATATTTATGGAAGTTACACCATTAAATAGGTGGGATTTTTAGAAGAATATAGGAGTTGGAATTATTGCATTTGGATTAATATTTAATCCCGTGGAATTTTTGCATGTTTCTGAGAAAAAGAAAATAAGAAGTAGCATTGTGCAACTGGGCCTATTCGGCCACAGTGCAGCAGGCCCAGGAGGAATCCAGCCCGCGCGAGGCTGCCTCGTCGAAGGCGTATTTGGGAAATACGCCTCCAGCCAACGCAATGAACTGGAGTGCACGCGCATGGTTTAAACCTGACATGTGGGACCCACACGTCAGGACGGGAGGCTGACGAACGGGCCCCACGGCCGTCGTCGTCAACCTCGGGCTAGAGAGGGTGGCAAGCTCACCGGCGCCGCTATGGTCAACGACGAGGCGGTCTGAGAGAACAGACGTGCTCAAGACGGAGTTGCCGTTCGGGTGGAGGTGGAGTTGGTCACCGGGGTGTAGGGGTTCGCCGGCGACGAGGAAGCCGGTGGCAGAGCTTCAGGAGGTGCTTGCCCCGGTTGATTCCGGCAGCAATAGGGAGGGGAAACATAGGTGAAATGGTCAGGGAGCTATGGCGTTTCTAGATCGAGAGATCGAAGAGGCGAAGAGAGCCTGTACCTCGAGATCGACGGTGACCCGAGGCGGCAGAGCTCGAGATCGATCTCGAGCTAGGGCGCTTCTGGTGATGAGCTGGTGTGCAGGGGGCCTATTTGGAGTGGGAGAGGACGATGAGTGGTGAGAGGAGGGCTCGGGGATGCCTTATATAGGCGAGCAGCGGTCCACCGTGGGCTCGTGCGCCGGCGAGCTCGTGCTCGTCGCTACAGGCCTCGGGAGGGTGCCGCGCCGAGTCTAGGGCGTTTGTGGGGGTGGACTACGCCCAGGGGGAGAAGAGAGGGAAAGCAGGGGGCCAGGGCACCGTGCGTGTGAGCGCGCTCACTGGTGTGCTCGGACGGCTGGCGCGCGTGCGAGCTTGGGTGAGAGGAGGCAGAGGGAGGAGGGGGACAGAGGCGTGGCCTGACACAGACGACAAGGCGCATCGTCGGGCATGCTGGGGAGGCCCGAGGTGGCTGGAGGTCGTTGGCAGGGGGCGGCTACAGTGCCTGGCCGCACTATAGCGCACTCCAGAGCGCCCACATGGCTTGGCATGCCATTTTCTAAGTAGTGTGGGCGCCCCCAAGCATGTCTAGCAGGTCTAGGAGGGAGTAAAGAAAGGGGGAGGGGCCTTGGATGCCATGGATGGCTAGTAGGAGAAGGGTGGGGTTGAGAGAGAGATGGAAATGGGCTGCCCATAGGGGTAAATGAGGTGGTTTCACCCCTCAATCATTGAGCTGAGACGCAGCCATAGTTACTGGAGGTAGAAGAGGGTCAGGAGCAGCTGTGGTACAAAGTTGAGCCCATGGAGATTAGTGGAAGAGGTCAAATGGAATTTTGGTAAAGTGGCAAAAGGTTTTTGATGCTTGTTTGGGTAAGCAAATGAACTCCACTTGGCATGAGACTCCACGGGGTGAAATGGAACATATAATTAGGGCCTTCCACCAATTTTGAGATCATTTGGGCAAAGTTGCCGGTGCAACTTTTGTAAACCCTAGAAACCAGCAGAAATGCATTCACCAATATCTAGTCATCCAAAACCATTCCCCTTGATGCACCACTTGGTGTAGTATCATCATTTGGGCTTTTGAGCATGACCACAAAGTTTGGGGGCATTTGGAATAAGTTGGCAATGTAAAGTTGTTTAAACTTGAATCTGGACAGAGATGATTTTTGGGCAGTTTGGTGAACCAAAATAGCCTGGATTGAGCTGAAACTTTGCAAGGTCATCATATTATGCATATGTGACTTGCTAGAATTTTCCTGGATTTATTGGAAAATATTTCTTGTAGAAATATTTCTAATATTTTAAATGAACAGAAATGGTTTTGGAGGGTTTTGCCCAATATTTTGAACATGATCATGTGTTGAAACTCTTATACACGGAAAATATATGTCCACTGAGTTTCCCTGATTTTTCTCAAATATTTTTGAAGCTTTAAAATAATTTTAACCTATTAAAGACCATTTCTGGCCTTAAGAAAAAGCCTTTAAATAAAATAGGAAAATTACTTTTAAAATTATATTTTTGTGGTTTATGGGAGTCCTATATCTAATAGGTTTCAAATATACTCTTTGAAATATTTTTCATACCACAAATCAAGTACTTGTAGTGCAAACCTCAATTCAGGGTTTTTTTGAAAATACTATTTGGCCAAATTATTTTTGTAAGAAAATACTATATTGCTCTATACACATGGCATGATTATTGGGCAGAAGTTTGGGGCAAGGAGATGAAGTATAGAAGGTGGAGTTGTGTTGACTTTAAAGAGCACTTGAAAAAAACACAGAGAGAAAACCAACTCCAAATAAAAGCCAAATAATGCAAAAGTTTTTGTCAAACCACACTTTATCATGATTTATTAGCTTAAGTGTTGTGGCATGAAAATTAGGGTGTGACAGACCTACCCCCATTACAAGAATCTCGTCCCCGATATTCCCAAACAAGGCGTGGAAAGGAATACGAAAACTGGACATGGGGTAGTCTTGACGTCCTCATACTGCTTGTGCTTCCGAGTGGTGCTTCATTGAACCTTGAAATATTCAATGAAGTGGCTTCGTGTATGACGTCCTGCTTGGTCCAGGTTGCAATTGGGGTCTCTCGCGTAGGTCATATTGGGCTGGAGGTCAATGGCTTGGTGATCGATGTCCTTGTAGAGACCGGACTAGTTAGGAAGTTGGAAACTTTTTCGGAGTGGTGTTGTGTGGAAAAATGTTGTGCACAGTGGGTGACTCAGGTGGTAACTCTAGCTGGTAGCCGTCCATTCTTCGTCTTGCAGTGATCTTGGAGAGGGCCGATAAATCTTGGCGTGAGCTTCCCTTTGACAAGGAAATGCTTGGTTCCTTTGAGAGAAGTGGCTTGCAGATACACCTGGTCTTCGATGAGAAAGTTCACTCCTTGACGATGGTGGTTGGTATAGTTCTTTCTCCTTGGCATGGCGGTCTTCAAATGTTCCTTGACTAGCTGAACGGCTCTGCTTCCGTCTTTGGGTAGACAAGTAGGTCACCAGATAATGATGACAACTATCTTGTCTAAGTACTCCATGGAGACTTTGTTCACGGGGTACATAAAGTAGGCTGGGGATTGGTGGTGGTCACGGTTGAGTGTTGGTCAGGGTTTACTTGACCTAGAACCAAAGCCCATGGTCATGATCCGAGCATGTTGTGGCTCGGTAGAGCTTAAGGGTTTCAAGGGTTCTAGTGTGCGAGTGAACATTTATCATCTTATCTTTAAGCACGGCTTCTGAGATGCCAATAGTCTATCTAGTCCCTCAAACAAATAACCTTATACCACCGAAAGCATTATTTCATATAGGTCAAATCCAATCATCACTCATGTGATCCATATTCTCGTGACTCCCGAGAGGAGGTCTAACAAAAATCATATATGTCTACGATCCCCAAACTCATAGGTATGGCTACCCCTAAAAATCCATGGGTAGAGCATACAAGCTTCCAAGCGGGAATAAAACACGACAATCCAAGTGCTCATCCTATTCTTCCAAGGTCCATGTTAGTGTATATCTATCCGAAGGAAACACGTCGTATGCCACTCCAAAATCTTGTTTCCTTCCTATGAATCAACTCCAACAACCCGTTAACTTCCATTAATCACTACATAATCCTTTAATTCTACAAATCCAATGTCTATGTTGTTCCACATGATCTCCTAAAGTCCCTAAAATCCCCAAATACTTGAAAGGGATGTTTCTACTATAGTAAGTCCACCAATATCCATTATCATGGTCAAGTAAACTCCAAGGTCAAGCTTATATCAACTCCGACGATTAATCCAATCTCCCAGTTTATTGTCCACCGAGAAACATGGTATCATGATTGAGATCATCAATCTAAATTCAATTTTCTCCAAACCACGTAGACATACTCAGTATCTATACTCAACTATGATCACCTACTTAAATCCAAACCTCATGTCCAATGAGAATTCCTACATGCTTCCCCAAAGTCATTATCGTAATGTCAACTATCTCCTATCAATATCCCCTGGCTAAGTCAAATCCTCATACATCCAAGAATTCAGCTTGCGATCTTAATTGTCCCACTAAATCCAATTTATCCAGGGGTAATTAAAGCTATGCTACTCTATAATAATGATCCCACCAAGTTCATCTACCAACATGAAAGCCTCATAATCCACCAAATAGTCTCATATAATTCCTCAAAGTCATTGATATAAACTCATCAAGTCATTTGTCCTCTATTCCTATATCCTCAAACTGGTCTTCCCTATGGCATCGTCAGTTCTTGTGCTATATTAGGATGATAATGTGCTCGTTCGCCATATCCACTAGTTCCATAATGATCCCAGTGTTGTGCAAGGTTTACAGAGGCTTAACTGGTTCTCTTGCAATTCTGTGGGTTAAGCACATGGTTAAGGACTCGAGCTAGGGTATCTCTTGAAGTCTCGGAGGGTCTAGGAATGGGTTTCTAGTCTGGAGGGTTAAACATAACTCCACGGGGTTTCACTTGGTCGAGGAGGCTGTAGAAAAGTTCTTCAGTCCTTGTTGGTCGCCGAAGTAGAATCCTTGGTGCATCTTGTCTTGTTGGCCTTTAGTTTAGGAGGGATATGAGAGGGAAAAGTAGCATAGAGGAGGGGAATGCCTAAAGGGGGTTCTATAGTGCAAGTGCAAGCAAACAAGTGCCGTGAAGGCCTCACACATTCATTAAGGTAAGATAGGTGATATAGTCGCATACATGCTGCCTAGGGCAAAAGTGCGGCTTATATAAAAACACAAACAAATAAAAACAAGCAACACAGAACGTGGTTCCATTTGAACCATCACACGGACTCGACTACGCATATGGGGGTACACGACATCCTACCCTAGGGGTTCTCGGACTTGGTAGTCGTGCTTGCTCAGAGAGAAGGGCATTCAGTCTTTAGTTTCTGGGTTCCACTTGTGGTGCCAATGGGTATGCGATAGTCGGCCGCATGTTGGGACACATCCTGTTAACATGCCCAAGTTCACCACACCCGTGACATGTGACGGAAGCAAAAAGGTGATTATTTAGTCTTGGGTATTGTCGTCGGGGGCTTGACGATGATCCTCTACGAGGTGGATATGGAAATCCATTCCTATGCCTCCTGCATGGGGTTTGGTTGCGGGCTTTCTAAAGTTCCTCGATTTGTTGCTACTAATTGGCAATGTGGGCTTGTAAGGCAATGATTTGCTATTCTCGCTCGACCACCTTCTTCTTCTCGAGGCAGTGGAGGTGCAGAAGTGAAGGGAGGTCTTGGCGAGCCTTGAGGAATGCTTCAGTACGGTGATGTAGAAGGTAGTCTCCTGCATTGATGAAACAGATCTGGTACTTGAGAGTTGGATCCTCATCTTCTGGGGAAATCATGACTAGAGTTGGGGCTCCAAAGCCGCTCCTGCCAGGTAGGTAGCGGGTTGCGTGTTCTTCTTTCATTTCTGGGAGGAGGTCTCGAAGACAGAGGAGCGCTTCGTATGCCACTTGCTGAATGGCCAGGTCTCTTGTTGGCATGGGTGGTCCAATGAAGAGCCACCCCTGGGGTGAGGTCTTGGCAGGCACAAAAGGCTTGGCATAGAACTCCTTCTCGAACACATCATTTTCTAGTTCATGCAGGGTGTACATGGGCAGCAAGGGATAGTGGCATTGTTGGAGGCAATCTCTTAGGAGTGATGGAAATCCTGTCGTAAGAAGTCTCAAGGGGGCGACGACCATCTACAAAAGTTGAATAGGAGAGGTCAATAAGGAGAAATATCCCTTAGGTTTGGGGAATCTCAGCAAATAAGAGGAGTATAGAGGGTCTTGCAAACGGGTTTTGTCCTATCTAACGGCCATGCTAACTAAGCCTTCCTACAATCAGGATGGCTCTGATACCAGCTCTGTGGGGACCCCGACTCATAAGTCATGATCACCAAATGCACGTGTACAATGATCCCAGAGATCAATGCTCACTGAACACATAGAAGCTGAATAACAAGAGTCTTACATCCATACATACCGTCTTAAATAAATTATGACCATTATGGTCAAGTCTTACATAGATAAAGCCACAAGGGCTGAATACCAAATAAACTTAAGCAGCGGAAAACTTCGTCGAAAAGTAGAACCCATGCCATCTGCCATAACCCTACAGGCATTCTGACTGGGAAGCGTCCTAGCTCGCATGTTCGTCACCAAAGTATTCTTCATCATATCTTGTTCGTTCATGCCTGGCTAATAAAATAACCAGTGGCAAGCCAATGAGTACTTTGAATGTACTCGCAAGCAACCCATGTTTTGGTTCAAGATACAACAATGCATGATATAGGTAAATTTTTGTAGAAAGCTAAATTTTATTGTTATGACATGTTCAACAACTGGTAAATCACGCATCATATGACTTCAAGTAACCATAGGGACTGGTTACAGATATCAACATAAAGGGAGTGGGCTTCAACCCAACTCAATCATGTCAAGTCCTTGACTTGACCCAATTAATTCTTCCCACTTATCCGAACACACACTGGTTTGTAAACAAGTGGACGTAGCCCAAGAGCGGTTACCCAACTGTCCTTGACCGTGGAAATGACTATTCGAATAGTTTGACACTCTTCAGAGGTTGCACACTTTACCCACAAGATCCGGGGAACTTTCGTGTCATCCATGACAGGCGGTACCTCAAGTACCCGGGGTAAGCACCCGATCACTATCTTTCCCTAGACGACACTAACATAGAGTCCACTCGATTGGAAGTAACCCCCGTGCCCAACATTTCACATCTTAAAATTGTGGAGCCTCGCTCCCATATTCATCACATACCACAAGCACGGGGTACCAATGGTGTGTACGGTGCCCTGTGAAAACAGTCATGGCCGCCCTACCTGGCACGACCCCATCCCGAGAGAGCGCAACAATGACTCTCCCGTCACTAGTAATGCGGGCTCCAAGCTAGTATCGGCCTAGGTAAACAATAATGCCCTTTCCCATATAAGGGTAGAGTGGTTGCGCATCTAAGGTTGGAATAACGGTCGCAACTTAAACCAATCCGTTTTGAAAACAACACACACACTTGCCTCGGTACACCACATTGTCATCAAGTGGTTACCCAACTCATTATCTCCTTCGGGCATAAGTGGCACCCGACAGGGTTTTCGGAAAGTCTTTTGAAAACAATCTTGCTCCCATCACCATGCATATACCCAACCCATTTGCGTAGTAGTTACTTAGCATCCTAACTACGACCACTCGCATAACCCTCATAGAAGGGTAGGGTCATGCACATTGCAATTATCAACAAGGAAGTAACGGTGTCAAACCACCCCATGTGGTCACCTCATCATCATGTCTCCGATGCAAGCAATAAAAGTGCTATATGACATGCATAAAAAGGTTTCATAGACATGGTCAAAGGGCTGCTTGCCTTGGTCTTCAAAGTATTCAAGTCCATCTCCTTCTTATCCAAATACTTCTTCAAATACATGATCTATTCGTTGCAAAAGAAATGATGGGAAAATAAGGCAATACCAAAACAGAAAAATCAAAGTGCTCAGAAAAATGTCAAACTATTTTTAATAAATACTAGGGTGAAAACTAATAAGGGGAAAATTCTTAGTTTTGGATTTGGAGTTAGAGGGATACAGTAGTGGATTTTCCAACAGAGATTTTATTGTTCAAATTTGAATTTAAATTTGAACAGTACAGAAAAGTTTGATGGTATTTATTGAAGATACACCATTAAATAGGTGGGATTTTTAGAAGAATATAGGAGTTGGAATTATTGCATTTGGATTAATATTTAATCCCGTGGAATTTTTGCAAGTTTCTGAGAAAAAGAATAGAAGAAGTAGCACTGTGCAACTGGGCCTATTCAGCCACAGTGCAGCAGGCCCAGGGGGAATCCAGCCCGCGCGAGACTGCCTCGTCGAAGGCGTATTTGGGATATACGCCTCCAGCCGACGCAGCTAACCGGTATGCGCGCGCGTGTTTTAAACCTGACGTGTGGGACCCACACGTCAGGATGTGAGGCTGACGGATGGGCCCCACAGTTGTCGTCGTCAACCTCGGACCAGAGAGGGCGGTGAGCTCACCGGCGCCACTATGGTCGACAGCGAGGCGATCTGACGAAACCGACGTGCTCAGGACTGAGTCACCGTTCGGGTGGCGGTGGAGTTGGTCACCGAGGTGCAGGGGTTCGCCTGCGACGAGGAAGTCAGCGGCAGAGCTTCGGGAGGTGCTTGCCCCGGTTGATTTCGGCTGCAATAGAGAGGGGAAACAGAGGTAAAATGGTATAGGAGGTGTGGCGGTTCCAGATCGAGAGATAGAAGAGGTGAAGAGAGCATGTACCCCGAGATCGACGGAGACCCGAGGCAGCAGAGCTCGAGCTCGATCTCGTGCTCGAGCACTTCTAGAGATGAACTGGTATGCAGGGGGCCTATTTGGAGAGGGAGAGGACGAGGGGTGGTGAGCGGAAGGCTCGGGAATGCCTTATATAGGCGAGCGGCGGTCCATCATGGGCTCATGCACTAGCGAGCTCGTGCTCGTTGCTACGGGCCTCGGGAGGGTGCTACGCCGAGTCTAGGGCGTTCGTGGGGGTGGACTATGCCCAGGGGGAGTAGAGAGGGAAGCAGGGGGGCCAGGGGCACCGCGCGTGTGAGCGCGCTCATTGGTGCGCTCGGGCGGCCGGCTCGCATGCGAGCTGGGGCGAGAGGAGGGAGAGCGAGGAGGGGGACAGAGGCGTGGCGTGACACAGACGTCGAGGTGCATCGTCGGGCGCACTGGGGAGGTCCGAGGTGGGCGGAGGTGGTTGGCAGGGGGCGGCTACAGTGCCTGGCCGCACTGTAGTGCTCTCTAGAGCGCCCAAATGGCTTGGCATGCCATTTTCTAAGCAGTGTGGGTGCCCCAAGCATTTCTAGCAGGTCTAGGAGGGAGTAAAGAAAGGGGGAGGGGCTTTGGATGCCATGGATGGCCAGTAGGATTAGAGTGGGGTTCAGAGAGAGATGGAAATGGGCTATCCAGAGGGGTAAATGAGGTGGTTTCACCCCTCAATCATTAAACTGAGACGCAACCATAGTTACTGGAGGTAGAAGAGGGTCAGGAGCAGCTGTGGTACAAAGTTGAGCCCATGGAGATTAGTGGAAGTGGTCAAAATGGAATTTTGGTGAAGTGGCAGAAGGAGTTTGATGCTTGTTTGGGTAAGCAAATGAACTCCATTTGGCATGAGACTCCACAGGGTGAAATGGAACATATAATTAGGCCCTTCCACCAATTTTGAGATCATTTGGGCAAAGTTGCCAATGCAACTTTTGTAAACCCTAGAAACCAGCAGAAATGCATTCACCAAGATCTAGTCATCCAAAACCATTCCCCTTGATGCACCACTTGGTGTAGTGTCATCATTTGGGCTTTTGAGCATGACCAGAAAGTTTGGGGGTGTTTGGAATAAGTTGGCAATGTAAAGTTGTTTAAACTTGAATCTGGACAGAGATGGTTTTGGGGCAGTTTGGTGAACCAAAATAGTCTGGATTGAGCTGAAACTTTGCAAGGTCATCATATTATACATATGTGACTTGCTAGAATTTTCCTGGATTTATTGGAAAATATTTCTTGTAGAAATATTTCAAATACTTGAAATGGACAGAAATGGTTTTGCAGGGTTTTGCCCAATATTTTGAGCATGACCATGTGTTGAATCTCTTATATATGGAAAATATATGTCCACTGAGTTTCCCTGATATTTCTCAAATATTTTTGAAGCTTTAAAATAATTTTAACCTATTAAATACCATTTCCGGCCTTAAGAAAAAGCCTTTAAATAAAATAGGAAAATTACTTTTAAAATTATATTTTTGTGGTTGATGGGAGTCCTATATCTAATAGGTTTCAAATATAATCTTCGAAATATTTTTCATACCCCAAATCAAGTACTTGTAGTGCAAACCTCAATTCGGGAGTTTTTTTGGAAAAACTAATTTTTGAAAATACTATTTGGCCAAATTATTTTTAGAAGAAAATACTATATTGCTCTATACACATGGCATGATTATTGGGCAGAAGTTTGGGGCAAGAAGATGAAGTATAGAAGGTGGAGTTGTGTTGACTTTAAAGAGCACTTGAAAAAAACATAGAGAGAAAACCAACTCCAAATAAAAGCCAAATAATGCAAAAAGTTTTTGTCAAACCACACTTTATCATGATTTATTAGCTTAAGTGTTGTGGCATGAAAATGAGGGTGTGACATGCATAGTCCAAGACACTACATGCAAGCTGATTATTGATGGTGGCAGCTACACCAACATTATCAGCAAGAGTTTCGTGGATTCTCTCTCATTACCTACATGGAAACACCCGCAGCCCATTGCGTTCAGTGGTTGTATAATTCTGGGAACCTGAAGGTCACACATAAGGTGCGTCTTACATTTTCTGTACGTACTTATGAGGACACGGTCATCTGTGTTGTTTTTCCTATGGATGCATGTCATGTGCTACTAGGCCGACCATGGCAATTTGATAGGCGTTCCACTCATGAAGGCAGATCCAACGTTTATTCCTTGTGGCATAAAGGGAAGCGTCATGTTATACAGCCTATGCTTGACAAGGATATCAAAGTGGATACGGTTGCTGTGAAGAAGAAGGTCCAACACATTAAGGCGAAACCGAGGACGGTTTCCTCTCAAGTTGTGGGGGGTTGATGAGGGGAGGATATCTATTACTCCTATTATTTCACCACGTCATGATATTCTGAAGCTTGGATCCTTTTGCTTTGCAATTCCTCCTACGAATGAGGTCAAGCCCAATTTTAGAACGCCACCAATGTGTTTCGGCAAGGCCAAATAGTAGTGGCTTTATATCCAGGCCATGTCATGGGCCATAAAGCTTTATTTTTGAGTTCTGGTATTTTAATTCGGTTGGGGCTGTCCAATCCATATGTTTTTTTTCGTTTTAGGGTTTACCTATATAAGTTAGCCGCCGGCTATTGTAATATGGAGTTGAATTTTCGAGTTAAGAATAGACAGGAAAAAGGTCACATGTTGGGGACACCAATATCGCTTGTTTTGCTTGTTGATTCGCAAGAATCTGTTTTGTTGTTTGTGGAGTAGATCTAATTTGCTCAACAATAAAAATTATCTGCTGGTTCTATCATTCGCCGTGAAAGATTGGGCCAAAAACCTTAGGATCCCTACTTGATCCTTATCAAGAAGGGCCTCCTTTGTCGGGCAGGCGAGCCCGGCAAGGGGCAAGGCCACCACGAGAAGTAACCAAGGCACCCCGGCAGGGCCTACTGGGGCTTGCGGAGGCAATACCACCCCACCAACCACTCGAGCGTGACCCATGTCAGCAATCAGTGCTGTGTCAAGCCACAAGGTGATTAAGTGGCAACCATTCTCCCCATGGCGGCTGTTTCCTACAGAAGGAGCATACATATGACACCCATCCTATGACATGTCAATAGAACAAGCGCGGAGCTGGCGAGATAGCCCGGCAAGCCTTGTCGGGCAACCAGTGATGTGACACTAAGCGGTGCGTTTAATGCACCCTGTCAGCCTGTAGAGTTAGGTATGATAGCACTATTTGCTATCATATCAGTGGATAATGACCACTTTGCCACTGCGGTGACCCCCTTAATCTATAAAAGGAGGCCCATGGCACCCGTAGGAGGGGTTGGGAACGTTGAGGAACCCGCACCCCATACGCGCGTAGTCGCTGCTGCCATACGGCGACCCCTGCCAGGCAAGTGTACTGTGTTGCATTATCCACATTCGACCATCAATCCACTGTAACAGCCTGATTTTGCCCTCTCTTATTTGCCTGATTTTCATTTGGATTTATTTTGAAAGTTGGGGTTTCTGAATCTTTTCATATGGACTTAAACACTTGGGTACCCTTGGCTTTCACCCAAGTGCATCATTCCCCTCTCTAATCATCATTCCCCTTCTGATCCATCTCAAAATAATCTTGGGAATGTTTTTCTTAAATGAAAAATATTCATTTTCTTCTCTAAAACCCTAGCTAGTTCAATGAGCTCCAAAGCAACCCTCATTTTTATGGCCCACAAAAATCTGAGAAAATTCCCGAATATTCTTTGAACCCTAGGGCACCTTCCTGAGCAAAATATTTCATCACTTTTTGGAATATTTTTGCTACAGAAAATATTTTCTGTTCTGGACAGAAATGGTGGTTTCTACAGCAACTACCATTTTACTTGCTCCCCTTTGCCTGAATTTTCTTGTGCATCATCACCTTAGTAGATGATGGCTAGCCTCCAAAGCACAGCCCCCAACTCCCAGCCATTTAACCTTAGTAACACCTCAAAGTTACTAATCAGAAGCTTACCTTGCGTGTGAAATCTTCTCTACTACACCTGGAGCCAAACCAAGGCGTGGTAACATTGAAAACTACCACGAACAGCGTGCCAGACATGGAGTTTGGGATTAGGTCGGCATGAGGTCATTGTTCATGCGGTGACCACGTTCATCCAGGCGTGCTGGCATGCAGCCGACGCGCTCTGCGATGCGCCCGAGCCTCTGTTGCTCACGTGCTCGCTTCCCCACCTGCCTAAGCGTGCCAAACCTCGCCACCATCATCGTCTCAACGCCATTTACTCCTCCCTGGCGCTTGCAGACGCAGGAGCTCGCCGCAGCGAGCACAGGCACGGTCTGGCCAACCCAACAGTGCGGTGCGTAAAGAGGCTAAGATCAGGTTATGTTGGTAAAGAGCCTAGTTTAGTTGGTAAAGAGGCTAAGATCTAATTATGGTAAGATAAAATGAGTTGTTATGTGTACGAATAATTTCTTAAAGTTATTTTCTTGCATAAATAAATAGTTTGCTAGAATATATCCTGTTTAGTGCTGGTGTAGCCATTTTACTTAATTTCTAGAATGTTTGAACCTAACTTGATTGGTAAAGAAATTAGGATTTGCTTGAGGAGATGATGGTAGAATCTTTGCTATGCATATGAGGAATTAATTGAAGTTATTTTCTTGCATGAGAAAGTGATGTTACTTGCTGAAAAATATATTGTTAAAGTGAGACCAGGAAAGTAAGATAAGTTGTTGATGCTTATGCTTAGTGTGAATATGGTTGACAACAGTCATTTTCGTATTATATGATGCATGTGTAGTATTGCATTTCATGGCATGCTATGACACTAGTCATTTTCATTTTAAGTTGAACCTGAATATAACTCAACTTGAATATATCGTTGACTGGGTCATGGTGCTGCTGAATCGAGATTTTCCCAGTGCAGCCACATTTGCCTTTGTGGGAAGGCCTTGATTCGGTCCATTGACATGTCTATGGTCGGTGCCTCCAACTAGGGAAGGTTATGGGCGTGCTTACCCTGGCCCGGTAAGCAGGCATAACCTTGTGTGCCCGTTGTTGAGATTTTGGTACCGGGTCCCCGAGTGGGATTGTTTTGGCCATGACGGTGGTCGGTGTGTCTTTGGTAGACACGGGGCCATGATTGGGTCAGAGTGGCCGGGAGAGTGTCATGACAATGGAAGGGTTTTGTCGGAATTCCGTTGGTCCACCCGAACGGGAGTGCGAGGCCATGGGTTCCGTGGTGTGGGTACAGTGTGCTACCTCTACAGAGTGTATAATCTATCGATAGCCGAGTCCATGATCACGGACAACTCATAGTAGGTCCCACCATGAGTCAACGTTTAATAAACATGCAAACTAAGTTATGATCATTGCACTAATGATGATGGCGGAAAGGCCATCGAGCTGTTCGAGACCCAATATGGGTCGTGGTGGTGATCGCCGAAAGGATCATGAGTTACTTTGGTTAAGACCACAATGGTGGTGTGGTGGTGATCGCCGAAAGGATCACGAGTTACTCTGGTTAAGACCACGATGGTGGTGTGGTGGTGATCACTGTAAGGATCACAAGTTACTCTGGTTAAGACCACGATGGTGGTTTGTTTTGTGATCCGAGAACGATCACGGTTGGTAAGTTGGGCCCGAGGGACGTTTATCCCAAGAGCATGAGCACAACATTTTGGAACATTATTGCATTATTAATTGGTTAAATATCATGATATTGTGTGTCATTATGATTATGCCTATTGTGAGCTTGCAAGTACATTCAATGTACTGACCTGGCGTGTCATGCCAGATTTCAAGAAAGTCGTGTTGGAAAGGAGCGCTGCTCGAGTCTAGATCGTGTCCACATCGGTGTCCTTGTGCTATGGAGTTACCGCTACGGCGTTGTTCCACTGCCGCATAGTTGATATGATCGAGGCCCCATTATGTTCACTAAATAATGTACATATTGTTCAGCCACACCGTGTGTGCTGCACGGCCTCGACATCTGTTGTAATATAAACTCCGACCCGCTAGCATCCATAAAGCAGTTGTTTTCTATACCAAGATGTTGTGTGTTGCCAGAAGACATGGTCTCTGGGCTGGCAATGCAGGGTAAACCAGTCGCTCTGAGCTGGGGTGCCACATCCACCAAAGGAGGAGTAGGTTTTTACGCCTCGCGGCGGCCTGAACCTGGGTAAATTGCTTGTGTGCTATCTGCCATGCTGCCGCGTGCTTGTGTGCTCTTTCTGCAACGCGACGTCCCCTTGCCGAAACAGCAAGGGGCCTCCTGGTCCCATAGGTGGCCGTGGATATCCCACGACAGAACCGCACTGACTACAAGCAAAAAAATAAACAAGATAACTAGGAAATAAATAAGCAGGCAACTTATGCTAGGCTATGACGGCTATTACACATATTACATCCACTGGGTATCAAAGTTCGCCAACAGTGCAAATATAGGGAACAAAGCAGCATATCACATACACTAGTTGTCAAAGTTGGCGACCAGTGCAAATAAACTCCATAGCAAAACAAGTCCAAAATTGAAACCACTTCAAAAGAGCTCAAGAAAAATATCCTAGGTACCCATAATGCTGGCAAGATTCTTAGCAAGCTTATTAACTTTCTCTTATTTGGCGCTTAAATCCTCCAGCGATTGCTGTTGCACCAGAAAGTATGCATCTTAATTCTACAGGGAATTCCTTGGTCCTTCGTCTTCCAGTCGTAGAACATCTGATCGATATCTTTCAACTTGACATTGAGAATCAAGAAGACGAACTGATTCATGCAGCAAGTTCGAAGAGCTGGTGCCAGCAGTAGTGGCCAGTAGCTCGAACACTACATCAAGACATGACTTTGGGGTTGTCTCAATGTCTTCAATATAGTTTTTTATCATCTTTCTCGGAGACCAACAAGGATGGCTCACTATCTTGAACCTTATCTGCATTACTTCCTTTACCATTACATAATGGGGTACTCTTCTCCAATATTTTATCCACATTCTAAAAGAAAAACAAACAGACACATCACAGGTTTACCATGTTGCATATGAAACTCATTTTGGTAAACCAGTTTAGTAGTAAGGTGGACAGGATAACAGCATGAAACAAACATATATCTATGTAGTATGGTCATTGTATGGTCTATATCATTCTAGTTTATGTTGCCAAACCAAGATAGACACAGTTCAACTCATATCTATTTAAGACAAAGCAGCATAGACAGAATATAAGTGTGGGAAACTACACAGCAACAACAACACTTGTAATGTGCATGGCATGAGAACATAATTATTTATTCAAATGAAACTGAAATCAACATAGAGCAAGTTACAATAGTAAAAACGTTAAAGAAACAGGTTTAAAACAAACCTATTGCTCCATTGGAGTTTCAATTGCATCCTTCAAATTTGAAATTAGTTGGTATGAGTAAATACAGTGATGCAAGAGCAAAGGAGTATGAACCATAGCTACAGAACCTGACCTAAGAACAATTCTTCTTCTGCTTTAAGCGTTGACTTCGGGTTCGGACTGGTGGTCCTCATGCTTTGGGCACTGCAGTTGCCTTACTAACTGCTCGTGTTTGGGTGTTGTGTGGTGGAGACGGTGCTGTGTCAACTAGAACTGGGTTACTATCTGCTGGGGTTGGTGTCAGGACCCCGATCCTAAGTCACACCGATCTAGCATGTAACTCATCATATCACTTTACGGCCTCACGCACGGTATCCACACGGGTGGGACATTACCTGGCCCGGGACCATTTGTGCCTTTTGGCTCACGTATATGATAGTGCCGCTAGCATCCATATGACAGAGAACCCGAGCTGACATGACTAGTCATAAAGCCAAGGTGGCACAAACTTAAAAGGACAGGCATACATGACCCAGCAATGCATGTGTCGGTTAGCAGCGAGTGAAATCGGGCTGTAGCAAGATAGCAGGACTACTCTAAGCACAGCGTGACATTTCCTCGTAGGGACAGAAATAGGAGCAAAGAAGGACACATGCCGATCATCCCATGTGTTCCGGAGCAGTTGCAAGCTACCATGGCTCAGTGGAAGCACTATGAGACATTTCCCCATAATAAAAAACTAGGTGTCGGATCCCACACATAGCAATACACGTTACGCGTACGCATAACATGCAAGTATGTGTTGTATAACATGGCAGCACAACATAACTCAACAACTCATTTAGATAAAGGCCCAGAAAAGCCACATAGCTTTTATTACAAACAGGGGTCACATGACCCAACATCTAGAGCATACAAGCAACGGAAGCATAACATGTCTAGGTACAGACAACAACAAATGAAAAAGGCTGAGAAGCCTAACTATCTACAAGACCCTCCCAAGGGCACAAGATCATAGCTGAGGTAACAAGCTAAACATCGAAGTCCACGCAAAACTACTAGTGAGACTGAAGTCTCCTCTGCAAAACATAAATTAAGCAAACGTGAGTACAAATGTACCCAGCAAGACTTACATCAGAACGAGCTACATATGCATCAGTATCAACAAAGGGGGGGTGGAGTTTAACTGCAGCAAACTAGCTTTGACTCAATGGCTATGATGTACTACAAATGCAAGTAACTCTTTTGAGGTGGCGCACACGAGTCCACAAATTCACCATATCAATACACCACCATGGATCCGCTCCCGTCTCCCTACGAGAAGGCCGTCCAAAGCACTCATGCTTATCTTGCGCATTTTAGAGTATCCACTTTCACTTGTCTATGAACAATGTAAGGAACCTAGTAGTCCATTACCGCGGACGCGGCTATTCGAATAGATCATGTTAACCCTGCAGGGGTGTACTTCTTCATACACGCTCCCACCACTTATCACCGCTTACACGACATGTACTCGGCAACCTTCAAGCGGAAGCCCAACGAGGGTGTCGGTCGTGACATGACTAACCATACAAGTCTCTAGTCCAGGTTTATCGCCTATTCGGTTTTCATCCGCAAGGATATCCGGCCAGGGTTTCCACTACGACCCCAAAGGATGTGTAGGGTTCCCCAGCCCACCAAATGGGTGCCACTTGGTACACTGGGCCATGGTGCCTAGTCTTTCCCAAGCACACCTGGTCGGGTGCTAGTTGGTAGACTACTAACACAAACTACAAAAACCAAAAACTAGTTGCAACTCCTGGACAGAGACCGAGGTGGTTAATAAGTCGAGAGGGGCACTTAAGCATTCCAATGTGTGGTAGTAATTGTCTTGGATCACAAACACAGGACTCAGTTCCTGAGGAAGGTTTCAATGAGACAAGCCACCATATACTCCTACATGGCCTCTCACCGCTACCTTTACCAAATCGTGTTCACACACTTAGCTCTCAACAATAGGACATGTTCACAACATTCCAATACATCCCCGATGAATCAGGTCTGACACAACTCTAAGCAATAGCAGGCATAAGAAGCAAGAATAAATGAGTAGGCACATCATGGATCAAACAACTCCTACTCATGCTAGTGGGTTTCAACTATTTACAGCGGCAATGAAAGTTCATGCAGAGGAAAGGGGTTCAACTACCGCCGTATGTAATAGTTGAAGCATCGTTATCCTAATGCAGTAAAAGAGAGCAAGAGCGAGAGAGTGGGATTGTATCCGAGTGATCAAGGGGGGGGTGCTTGCCTAGCACTTTTGAAGCTAGTGTAGCTCTTCATCGGTGTCATCGATCTCATTGCCGGAACAATGTCTACTAAGAGTGGACAAACACCGACAAACAAGAGGGAACACAATCAATGCAATGCAACAGTATGATGCATGATCATGACATGGCAATATGATATGATTTAAGATAATGTAGCTAGCAGTAGTTTAAACGAAGTTGGTTTGAACCAAAGGTTCAAATTCAAACTCCATATGTGATTATTTAAATGCCAAACATTTGATTTGCCCTATTCAGCAGCTATAAGTTGTTGCAACATGCATGAAAATGCCATAAACATATTCTTTGGAGTTTTCTGATAATTTTTCATATATAAATCTTTTCCATCTGAGTTGTAGATTATTTTCTATGAATTTTTGAAGTTTAAACTAATTTCTGGAATTTCCTGATTTATTTTAAATCCAGAAAGTCAAAAACTGCATCAGCACTGCGTCATGCTTGCATCAGCAAGTCAACATCGCTGAGTGGAGTCAAACCTGATGTGTGGGGTCCACACATCAGTGACACGGTTAGTTAGCAGTGTTAAATAACACTAAGTATAATCCTAAACTATAATTAGTTAAAGCTGGACCATACCTGTCGTTGATCCAGAGGGGGTCAAATCTGGTCAGCGTGGGTGTCAAACTTGCTGGCGATTAGCCACGGGCGACGCCCGAGACGGCGGCGCGGCTTGGAAACGCAGCACACGCGAGAAAACCAGCGGCGGTTTGGCTTGGCATGAAGCTCGTGCTCTTACGCATCCAGCAGAGCCACTAGCTCGTGCCGGAGTGGACCATAACGATGGCGGCGAAGGCTAGTGCGGCGGCCAAAGCTAAGACAAGCTCGGGCGCAGGCTGTAGCTCACGTTCAAGCGAATGGAGAGCATAAGCGGTAGCTATGAGGCAGTAGTAGCTCGACCACGTGCTCAGACGTGGCGTTGGCCCATCATAACAACAACGGTGACAAACGTGGCGGCCGGAGCTTGCGGGCAGGACGACGAGGTCAGTTAGCAGATGAGCGCGGCCAAGGGTGATGTAGGGTGGAACCCTAGATGGCCAATCTTTCATGAAAGGAGCGGATCCCATAAAGAACACGAGGGAATCACGAGGGTAGACCCGCTTGATGCACTAGCTCGATGAGGTTCGAGTATGGTTGGAAGTCGGCGATCTTCTTGATGGGATGATTAAGTCCATTCAAGAAACGTGCCATAGTTTGTTCATCATCTTCCATGACATTGGCTCATATCATTGCAATCTCCATTTTCTTGTAGTACTTTTCAACACTCTTGGTTCCTTGCTTGAGGAGTTGGAGTTTCTTGAAGAGGTCGTGGTTGTAGTAGGTTGGCATGAAGCGTGCTCTCATGACATCCTTCATTTGTGCCTAAGTAGTGATGGGTGGTTCACCTTTTGCCTCTCGCCGCTCAATGACTTGTTCCCACCAAATGAGCACATAGTCTTGGAACTCAAGGGATGCCATCGCGATCTTCTTCTCTTCTTCATAGTTGTGCAAGCGGAAGATTTTGTCGACCTTCAATGCCCATGAAAGGTACTCTTCGGGGTCATTGCTTCCATTGAACTTGGGCATGGTGAACTTTAGCTTGCCGTAGCGTTGCTCTTCATTGTGTTCGAGTCGAGGATGATGATGTCCTTGACGAGGAGGATCGCCTCTCACAACTTGCTCTTGTCGTGGGGGATTTCCATTGTCTTCTTGCTCTTGTTGAACTTCATGCTCTTGGCGAGCATGTCGAGCTTGACGATGCACGCAAGCTTGGTATATTTGTTCTTGAACTTCTTCGCGAAGTGCTTCTAGATGTTCAGGAGCTTGTTGGCCTCAGTTGGCTACGGATCGACTTGATTCTCGGAGGGCTTCTTGCGCCTCAAGTGCTTGAGCTTCTCGCAATTGTTGCTCTTGACGTTGTGCCTCGTCATCTTGTGCTTCTTGGTGTAGACAAGCTCGCTCTTCCTCTTCGTGTTGGCGTTGTCGTTGCCGTTCTCGTGCTTGAGCAAAGGTATCTTGGTTTTGACGATGTCGTTGTTCTTGAGAGTTGTTGTCATGTAGAGGGTTGCAGTTGGCTTGACGATCTTGGCACGCAGCACGTCGAAGAGTATTCGTTGTCGGTGTAGTTGAGCTGGCGATGGTGTAGTCAGATTGTCGACTTGAGCGGCTCCGTCTTGATGAGGACGAAGTGGAAGTAGAGTGGTTGAGCAACAAAGCACGAAGCTCGTCCATTCATGCATCGTTCTCTTGCTTGTGGTCGTCGAGCTTGCGCGTTGCTCTGAAAGTTGCAAGACGGTGGCGAGGTTGTCGATGCGTTAAATCATTGCTTGTTGCTCTTGATGCAAAGCACATTGTGCACCAAAGAGGTGGCTCTTTGTGACGTAGGAGTTCATGTCGTCATCTTTCCCGATGAAGAGTGTGTTCGTAGAAGTACTTGGCCTATCCATCATTCCAAGGGAAATATGTGAGTAGTAGAAAGAGAAGAACTTATACGAAATGTACCTTGATTGATGTTGAAGGTGGATCAAAGATCACTCCAATGTGGAACAAGGAAATAGCACAATTGGTACCAATTCTTGTCGGTTTCTCACACCTACACAAGTAAAAGCTTATGGTGGAGCTTGGTTAGGATGGTGGCACAAAATTTGATGCAATTGTTAGTGAGCTTCAATAATGTTGCATAAGATTTGCAAGTTTGCAATGCAACAAGTATACCAAGCAAAATATGGTACACGGAAACACACACGCAAAGAGATAAGTGGGGTCGTGCAACCAAGGATGAGCCAAAATGTGGAATCCACGAAAATGCTCTTGTTGCACAACACTAGAGAGACGCTAGCACGATTGCACAATAGGAGGATACGAAGACTTGTGCACAACCTACTAAGTAAAAATGCAATGACTTCTATCCCAAGTATGCTCTATGTATGGTGTTTCAATGATATGATCCAAGATGATCTAGTATGACAATCTTAATGTTGTATGATGCTATGGTTGTTGCTTAAAAGCTCTTTGCTTATCTTTACCTTTTTGCTTAAAAGCTTGTTTGGCTCTTTGTGTTTGAGCTCTTTTGTCATGCAATGCTTCACGAACCAAGATAGCAATTGAGTATGCGATGACAACTTTGAGACACAAGAGATGATACCAAGATATGCACCAATGATATGTATGTATGCTATGGGAAGTATGATCACTAATTTGCATAAGTCACGTTGCCGGCAATACTCAAAGGCTAGTCTCAATGGGTAAGCGACGCAAAAGGTAAGGCTATGATGGCTATCAATGTAATGGCAAGAATGATGTATCACTATTATACCAAGATGAGTTTACCGCTCTTGCTTACGGTATGGTGTCAACATGGTGTAGTGGTTGTTGTCGATGACGCGTCCGTGGTGAAGATGAGCGGCACTGATGTTGATGTCGAACCATACCTAAATAGCCGAAACACAATAGGACACAGAACCGCAACTCAAATCCCCAAAGCACAAAGTGGCAAAACGTATCCGAGTGCGAAACGAGTAAGCAATGGTGGTTGCGGAATGTGGTGGAGGTATGGGGATGTGTATGCGGAAGTGGGGTGGTTGCTGCAATTTTCGGGGGGGATTCAGTTTCATCAGGTTTTTGTGGACGTCCGGTCGCCGGTCGTCCGGTTGGGTACATGGGCCTCGGGCCCGAATCCTATGCGCAGACAGGTACCGGACGTCCGTTGGGGAGCGGTCCTCCAGTGGCTCATGGTTGTCCGGTCATCTGGTGGCTTCCGGACTTCCACTGGCTCTGACTCGGGTGATTGGGCACCGAATTTCCGGAGTTGGCTGGTCGTCCGGTGGCATCGGTCTTCTGCTAATTTGGCTCGGGTGCTGTGACATCGGTCGTCTGGTCAGGGCCGGACGTTCACTCTCTGGGGCTCGGCTGGGGCTTCAGGTTCCGGACGTCCGGTCCCGACCGGTCGTCCGGTGGCTGTAGCTTCGTTGGCCTTCCTTCTTCATGACCTTGGCGCTTGGTGTCCTTGTCACCTTGTCCGACGGGTGTAGCTTCTCCACTACAAGAAATATGTCAACTTATGACCTTCTGTCAGTGATCCTGGAAGAATTGGTCATAAATTTATGACCATTTTAGACCAATTGGTCAAAAGCTGTTCGGGGGGCTCCAAACCTAAACCATTGCGACCATTTTGGTCAGAAAGGTCGTAATTTCCTTACATGAAATGGTCATAAAGCAGACAGCACTAGTCCGCTGCCTTATTTCTAGCTGATCATGACCAATATAGATGATCATAACCTTGTAAATTGTGGTGGATTGGTATGACTTGGCGCCACCTCATCAGTTTTGCCTATGCGTCATGTCCATGTGTCAATTTTTTCCCTAGGTTGTGAAGCAACCTATATTTATTTCATTCCGAAAATTCCCAAAAAAATCTCATAAATTCTTTGGGTCATATCTTCTTCAAATATGTAAAAATCCTTCCTTGCCTAGTTCAAAAATAATTCAACAATATTCATTTTCCTATTCTGTTTACAACAGCACTTTATGAAGGAAGTGATATTTATATATTCTTGATTGCCCTCGGAATTCTTGGGCACTCTTTCTTATCCAAATCATTGCTGCATGACAAAATTCAGCTCCATTTGCCCAGCAAATCTTCCTCGGAAAATTTCCAAAGTTTTTGTCCACCTAGAAGCATTGTGAAGGAAGTACCTTTTTTATATATCCAAATGACATGAAAATTATATAGTTCCTTCATATGCCCAAATTATCACCCTCCTCCAAATTGCAGTTCAGTCAAATCATCTATGTGAGCCCGGGTTCAATTTATATTTTATGGCCAGATTGGCACGTTGCAAAGCAAGTGTTATCTAGACCCCTCCTATTACCCTCAAACTCTTTGGGCACTCTTCCATACCCAAATCATTGCCACATGATAATATTCAGCTCCATTTTCCTAGTAAATCTTTCTCAGGAAATTTCCAAAGTTTCTACCTCGAGAGAAGCTTTGTGATGTAAGTACTAGCTAGGCTTACCCAAATGATCTGAAAATCTACCAAGGCATGACCATACCTATGTAACTTACCTACACCAAATTTGAGCTCATTTCATTCATCCAATTTCTCTCACTAGTTTTCCCAAGTTTCTGTCCATAGAAGAGCATTGTAAAGGAAGTACCACTTTGGCATGTCCAAATGGTATCAATTTTCTATGGTGCTTTCCAATGCCCAAATAACCATCCTCCACCAAATTTCAGCTCAATCGATTCATTATTTTGAGCCCAGCTTCGACATTCATATTTATGTCCAGTGTGGTACTTTGCAAAGCAAGTACCACCTAGGATCCTCCTTTTGATCTAAAAATTTGCGAAGACATTCTTCTTAGTAGATGATCATCCTCAGCCAAAACTCATGCCCATTGGCCATGTGTATTTCCCGTACTGCCAATCAAACACTTGGCTGCTAATTCATCTTTGAGCATAGGTCGATCTCCTCGTGAGATTATTCTGTTGTAATTTTCTCCCTAGCACCTACCTGGGAAGTTCCTAACCCACTAGACATCCCTAGGCCTCCCAGAACGCATGTCAACGCCAAGGTCACGCGGTGACCACGCACCAGGCATGCGAGTTCACGCGCTTTGGAGTTGGGGCCCTGGGCCACCATCTAAACCTTGACGTATCGCCACCAAACCATGTATTTATGCTTAAATAGATAATTTTGTAACTAGAAATGATTTTTGGAAAAAATAAAGAGCAAACAATAAGGTAGCTGCAGTTCAAATTTGACCCGCTTCCTACTGAATCGGCGGGAATTTGTCTTTTTCACCAGAGGTGGATCAAAACTTTTGACACCCAACCATTTTTTAAATTGTGCATTAAATATGGCCTAGTATTTTAAAAAATTAATTTGGTCCAATTTTGCAACAAATATATGGTAGGTCCTTCACAAAAAAACTCATTTTGGGCACTCAGAAAATGGAAAATGAATTTTCCGTGCAAAGAAAATGAAAACTCCCTTAGGCAACATTGTTTTGAGTTCCAAGATGCACCCTTGTGCACAATATGAGATCATTTGAACAAACTATGCCATGAATGTGGCCATAAGATTGATCATTTGGCTTGAAAACCCCGAATCTTCATGTGTGATAGCTCATTTGTGAGAACACTTTTTAAAAATAATTGCCGTATTACAAGTTTATTATTTTTCCTGGAAACTTGGTCACATATAATGACACAATGCAAAGGTTTCCCAATTTTTTGATTTTTTTTGAATTTTTTATGCCCGTTTCAATATGCGGTCAAAACGGCGGGCATGACCGTTCCTAGCTAGTGGTTAAATCTTGGAATTTTTTTGGTGTTTCTCTGATTAAATAGATACTTATGTACCTAGAAATGATTTTTTGAAAAAGTAAAGAGCAAACTATGAGGCAGCTCCAGTTCAACATTGACCCGCTTCCTACTGAATCGGCGGGAATTTGTCTTTTTCACCAGAGGTGGATCAAAACTTTTGACACCCAACCATTTTGTCAATTGTAAATCAAATATGGCCTAGTATTTTAGAAAAATGATTTGGTCCAATTTTGCAACAAATATATGGTAGGTCCTTCACAAAAAGAACTCAATTCGGGCACTCGGAAAATGGAAAATGAATTTTCCATGCAATGAAAATGAAAACTCCCTTGGGCAACATTGTTTGGAATTCCAAGATGCCCCCTTGTGCACAATATGAGATCATTTGAACAAACTATGCCATGAATGTGGTCATAAGATTGATCATTTGGCTTGAAAACCCTGAATCTTCACGCGTAATAGCTCATTTCTGAGAATACTTTTTAAAATAGTTGCCGTATTACAAGTTTATTGTTTTTCCCGGAAACTTGGTCACATATAATGACACAATGCGAAGGTTTCCCAATTTTTTGATTTTTTTTGAATTTTGTATGCCCGTTTCAAAATGCAGTCAAAATGGCGGGCTTGATCGTTCCTAGCTAGTTGTTGAATCTTGCAAAACTTTTGATGTTTCTCTGATTAAATAGATACTTATGTACCTAGAAATGATTTTTGGAAAAAATAAAGAGTAAACAATGAGGCAGCTCCAGTTCAAATTTGACCCGCTTCCTGCTGAATCGGCAGGAATTTATCTTTTTCACGAGAGGTGGATCAAAACTTTTGACACCCAACCATTTTGTCAATTGTGAATCAAATATGGCCTAGTATTTTAGAAAAATGATTTGGTCCAATTTTGCAACAAATATATGGTAGGTCCTTCACAAAAAGAATTCAATTCGGGCACTCAGAAAATGGAAAATAAATTTTCTGTGCAAAGAAAATGAAAACTCCCTTAGGCAACATTGTTTGAAATTCCAAGATGCACGCTTGTGCACAATATGAGATCATTTGAACAAACTATGCCATGAATGTGGTCATAAGATTGATCATTTGGCTTGAAAACCCTGAATCTTCACGCGTAATAGCTCATTTCTGATAACACTTTTTTAAAATAATTGTCGTATTGCAAATTTATTATTTTTCCTGGAAACGTGGTCACATATAATGACACAATGCGAAGGTTTCCCAATTTTTTGAATTTTGTTGAATTTTTTATGCCCGTTTCAAAATGCGGTCAAAACGGCGTGCTTGACCGTTCCTAGCTAGTGGTTGAAACTTGCAAAAATTTTGATGTTTCTCTGATTAAATAGATACTTATGTACCTAGAAATGATTTTTGGAAAAAATAAAGAGCAAACTATGAGGCAGCTCCAGTTCAAATTTGACCCGCTTCCTACTGAATCGGCAGGAATTTGTCTTTTTCACCAGAGGTGGACCAAAACTTTTGACACCCAACCATTTTGTCAATTGTGAATGAAATATGGGCTAGTATTTTAGAAAAATTACTTGGTCAAATTTTGCAACAAATATATGGTAGGTCCTTCACAAAAAGAACTCAATTGGGGCACTCGGAAAATGGAAAATGAATTTTTTGTGCAAAGAAAATGAAAACTCCCTTAGGCAACATTGTTTGGAATTCGAAGATGCACCCTTGTGCACAATATGAGATCATTTGAACAAACTATGCCATGAATGTGGCCATAAGATTGATCATTTGGCTTGAAAACCCTGAATCTTCACGCGTGATAGCTCATTTCTGAGAACACTTTTTAAAAATAATTTCCGTATTACAAGTTTACTATTTTTCCCGGAAACTTGGTCACATATAATGACACAATGTGAAGGTTTCCTAATTTTTTGATTTTATTTGAATTTTTTATGCCCGTTTCAAAATGCAATCAAAACGGCGAGCTTGACCGTTCCTAGCTAGTGGTTGAATCTTGCAAAACTTTTGATGTTTCTCTGATTAAATAGATACTTATGTACCTAGAAATGATTTTTGGAAAAAATAAAGAGCAAACTATGAGGCAGCTCCAGTTCAAATTTGACCCGCTTCCTACTGAATCGGCGGGAATTTGTCTTTTTCACCAGAGGTGGATCAAAACTTTTGACACCCAACCTTTTTGTCAATTGTGAATCAAATATGGCCCAGTATTTTAGAAAAATGATTTGGTCCAATTTTGCAACAAATATATGGTAGGTCCTTCACAAAAAGAACTCAATTCGGGCACTCGGAAAATGGAAAATGAATTTTCTGTGCAAATAAAATGAAAACTCCCTTAGGCAACAATGTTTGGAATTCCCCTTAGACATTATGAGACCATTTGAACAAACTATGCCATTCCAAAATGCACCCTTGTGCAAAAAATGCAAGAGACACAAATAGAAAAAAGCATAATAACATAAGCTTGAAAAAGTATTTGATGTGCTCCACATGTGCTATGATTGTGAATTGTAAAATTGATGTGCTCCAAATTTGCAACAAATATTTGCTAGGTTCTTTATAAAAATATCATTTTGGACACTCGCAAAAATGATTCTCTTACAAAAAACTCATATCTTAGAACACTTTTTTAATGATATTAACATTATTCAATGTTTGTTACTTTTACTGAAAGTAGGTCACACTTGGTGACACAATGTGAAGGTTTTTTATTTCTACATTTTTATAAATTTCTTAGGTCATCAAATAGCAGACATGATTCAAAATCTTATTTTCAATCAATTACGACCAATTTAAATGTTCTTAACATCATCAAAGGGGATACTGTGTTCTGATTGGTCTAAAATGAGCTCACGCGGATCATGGATTAAGCACTCTCAGATGCGCCCAGATCCAATGGCAGCCCACACCCCCCTCGCCGCTCTCACCTTGTATCCCTCTCATCCTCGTCCACCCACGAAACCCTAGCCCCCTTCTCCCAATCGCCGCTGCCGCCTTCTCCCTCCCAGATCCAATCCAAGTTAGAGCCCCCAACCCCCATCTCCATTCCTGCGTGCGTTGGCCACCTCCCTCCGGCGGAGCTCGACCCCACCCCCCAAGCGTCGCTGCTCCACCCTCTCCTATGAGGGTCTTGAGTTTACCCCACCCCCTCCGCTGGCGAGCCTCTCTGCTGCCCGCGTGCCCACAACCTCCGTCCCCTGTTGCTCTCCCTGCTGGCCCTCCTCCCTCGCCCTGGCTCCCAGCGCCGCCTCGACCGGCCAACGCGCCGCCATGACCCGCCAGCCCATGCTCGCATCGCCCTCTTCATTCGCGGGATCTGGCCGCCTCTCTCTTCCCGTACTCTCTATTTGTAATGATTTCTCTATCTGAATCTCTCTCTGTAGGCACCCATGAAGGCAAAGATGGATCCTCACTGGCGATGAGGACGCCTGGACTACTCGGGTGGTAGCAGCCATGGCTTCTTCTTCTCCAAGCATCGGCCTCGGCCATGGCGTCGATGATCCAGTCCTTGAAGGCCCACCAGATCTTCGACAGCCGCGGCAACCCCACCGTCGAGGTACGCACGCACGCGCCCATCCCCCGTCCGTCTCCCGTTGAGCCAATTATTGTTCGTGTGCTTATTGGTTCATGTGCTTATTGGTTCTTCTTCAGTAGGATATGGTCGTCCCTCTGAGCCAATTATTTTGCTTACTTTTTGCATTGCTATTGGTGGTAGTTGGGTAGGAGGATATTGTCATATATATGAGCTGCTGGAAATCCTCGAAACTATACCTACCTGATATGTCCTAGCTTCAGCTTCATCAGTTTAGTTTTGAAGCACATCAGTTTTTGTGTACTTTGATGTTCTGACCAACTTGAGAGTTGATGTGAACATTGTTAGTGCTGGGTGGTCTATATATTAGTGATGATTTCCTCATCATGAGATTATGGTGCGTTCAGCTCTTGCCAATGCAGATGCCCTGCTATGTATCTTCTTTTGGATGAACTGCTACGTTTTTCAGTTTCTAATCTATCTGCAAATTCGCCCGAGCGGACTGTCAGTTTTGACTATGCTTTGGATGTAGTGTAGCAGGTTTGTCCTTGAGTGAAGCAAATCACTTGACTTGTCTAGTTCATTTTCGTAGGGTAATTCTCCTAGTACTAGTAGAGTTCTGCATCTCCTAGTAGAGGAGCCTGTAACTTTTGGCCCCATGTGTAGTGTCGTCCTGCCATGGATCTTGTCGGTGTTCAGTTTCAGTATCCTATGCCATCACATGGTCAGGAGCTCAGTTAACTTCGATTTCAGTTACAAATTTCGTGATGTCTGAGTCAACGATTTGCTTCCCTCGACACTGCGAGTTATTAGTGCTCATGCCCCAATGAATTATCTTCCCTATGCTCTAGGCATTATTTTAAAACCCAAAAAGCAACATTTTTTTATGTATTTTGGACATCTAAATACACAATGAACCTCTCTCACAAGAATTTTTTGAACTTTTCCTCACCGAGCACTTGAACTTCTAGCAACCATTTTTTTCGTTTATGAGTTGTTTTTAAAAGTACAAAAAATGGCGTTATGTTTTTTATTTTTTGAACAGGTAAATCCTAGGTTTAATAAACTCCGAACTTCTCTATTATTTCAATATGAACTTCACTTTTTTATATTTTTGAGTAAAGAATTGCATTCGATTTTTGTACGGAAAAAATCAAACATGGAAATATAAGGTGAACCTCTCTCGCAAGAATTTTTGAACTTTCCCGGGCAGAGCACTTGAACTTCTTTCAAGAAACCTTTTAAGATTTTTGGTTTCTATTCTTATATTCTTATCTGAGACGCATTCCATGTACTAGTTGAACTTCCCGCTGTTTTCACCTTGAACTTCTGTCACATATTTCCGTTCAACCTCTCTCACATGAATTTTTAAATTTTCTTGGGCTGAGCACTTGAATTTCTAGCAACAAAACTGTTAGCCTTTGCTTTTCCATTCTTTTTTTAATAAAAATTGCACACTATGTAGTACGTGACCTTCTCGTAGTTATCAATCTGAACTTCTCTTTGGTTACGTGAAAATATCTTAGTTTTTTATAGACATCGAACCGCTCTACTTTTTTATCGGTTTTAATCTTTAGCATTGGAGAAAATCTGGGTTTTTATAAACATTAAACAACTTCCTATTTTTTAATTTTGGACTTCTTGGTGTTATTCATTAGTAACGGAAGAAGTCCTAATTGTACTTAGTGTGCTACATGCATTTAGACAAATTCGAATTCTGAAGAGCATAAAGTTCTCACGGAGTGTTGAAAAAATAGAGTGAAATTTTTTCCACAAGAAATGTTGGACATTTTAGTAGGCGAACATGTACAGTTTTGAAATTGGTTTGCAAATTGAACCGTGTCATCGTTAGAAACCGAACATCTCTTTTCTTTTCTTCTAATAAAAACACAACACTATAAAGGAAATATAAATTTCTTTTGCAATCCTTTTGCATGGGGAACCATCCTCGCATCAACTAATGGAATTACTGTTTTTTTACACAAAAAACACACTACAACAACAGCCACAACTATAGGAGGGGTTTAAACAGCTTTATTATTTAGTGATAGGGAAAATACTAGTTTTGTAATAAATATCAAACCACTCTGTTATTTAAATATGAATGCCTAGGTTTTTTAGAAACAGTTAACTTTTAATTTTTTGTTTGAGGAGTTAACATTTTTCTAATTTGATAGAGGCAAATGTGTCCCGATGTTTCGATGAGATGGTGGATATCGTTTTCTGTGGGAGTCGACCTTGACGATCCGACTACGAACGTGCGAGACGTCGCGCCTTAGCAATCGCTAAACCAACTTCCGAGGGGTTATTGACCACGCCGGAGCACGATCAACCTGACCACGAGGGCCTGTTTCCTGCGAGCAAACGAAGAACAAGCAAGAAACTGAGATTGCAATCTGGATATTGCGAATATAAGATGAAAGCTTTATTGATCAAGGTGGGGTTCTGTGACGTCTTGGTCTGGTCGGTTGGACACAAACGAAGTACGCGAAGTTGCAGCTATGGCGAACTTTTAATCTAAACAAAACCAAGTCTAAACGACGCCCTAAGGGCTGTATATATGGAGGAAGAGAGGGGAATTTCGTGGCCCTTGAGGGTGGGGTCCGAAACCAACCCTAACTCTTGTTTCCCCACACATACGGACTCTAAAAATAGCCTATACTTAAGTATTTCGAAATTATACATGGGCCTGGCCCATTAATAAGGTGACGCAGCACCTAGAATAGCCTATGGACGAATATTATGAAGTGGCATCTTGTATATTTCGTCCATGGCTTCATGCACTCCTTATGGCGGCTTCAAAGTCCTGAAATCATCACTTGTAACTCCGTTCTTGATCCCCTTGCGCATGCCATCAACTTCATGCGTGTTCTTGCTCCAATGTTCATCCTTCTCCAAGCTAGGCCCTTCATTTGAAAGCAAAACAAATGTATCCAATTTAGGCAGCATCATAATCTCATGAACATTAGAATCATTACCAAGAAACGAAAGTACCTGGTAATTTAATTGGCGTGCGCGAGCTCTAGTAATTGGTCCAGTATATGTAACAGTAGGGGCTGTGGGTGTAACAATGGTATTGATGTCCTCATCATCCTCCCCTTCTTGAAATGAAGTCGTCCTCGACGGAAGCTCAGCTTCCTCACCCAAATAAGGCTTCAAATCTGCAATATTAAAAGTGGGACTAACCCCAAAATCTGCAGGTAGCTCAAGTTTATATGCATTATCATTTATTTTCTCTAAAACCTTAAAAGGACCATCAGCACGTGGCATTAGCTTTGATTTGCGTAGATTAGGAAATCTATCTTTACGCAAATGTAACCAAACAAGATCTCCAGGTGCAAACACAACATGTTTTCTACCCTTATCTCCAGCAAGTTTATATTTAGCATTCATACGCTCAATGTTTTCCTTAGTTAACTCATGCATTTTTAAAATCAATTCAGAACGTTCTTTAGCATCAAAATTAACCTTCTCCGAAGATGGAAGAGGCAACAAATCAATAGGTGCACGAGGTAGGAAACCATACACAATTTCAAAAGGGCACATCTTAGTAGTAGAATGCAATGAACGATTATAAGCAAATTCAATATGAGGCAAGCATTCTTCCCACATTTTCTTGTTATTCTTCAAAACAGCCCTAAGCATAGTAGACAATGTTCTATTGACTACTTCAGTTTGTCCATCAGTTTGGGGGTGACAAGTAGTACTAAAAAGCAGCTTAGTCCCCAACTTAGCCCATAAACATCTCCAAAAGTGGCTAAGAAATTTAGTATCACGATCTGAAACAATAGTATTTGGCACACCATGTAATCGAATAATTTCACGAAAGAACAAATCAGCAACATTAACAGCATCATCGCTTTTATGACATGGTATAAAGTGTGCCATTTTCGAGAACCTATCCACGACAACAAATATGCTATCCCTCCCCTTCTTTGTTCTAGGTAAACCTAAAACAAAGTCCATAGATATATCCTCCCAAGGAACACTAGGTACAGGCAAAGGCATATATAAACCATGAGGATTGAGTCGTGACTTAGCTCTTTGACATGTAGTGCAGCGAGCAACAAAACGCTCAACATCCCGTCTCATATTTGGCCAAAAGAAATGTGTAGCAAGTATATCCTCCGTCTTCTTGACGCCAAAGTGTCCCATTAATCCTCCTCCATGCGCCTCCTGCAACAACAAAAGACGAACGGAGCTAGCTGGAATGCATAGCTTGTTAGCACGAAACACAAATCCATCGTTAAGAACGAACTTGTTCCAAGTTCTCCCTTCCTTACAATTCTGCAATACATCTTTAAATTCAGCATCATTAACATATTGATCCTTGATGGTCTCCAAACCAAATATTTTAAAGTCAAGTTGTGAAAGCATAGTATAACGACGAGACAAGGCATCAGCAATAACATTTTCTTTACCCTTCTTGTGTTTAATCACATAAGGGAAAGTCTCAATGAATTCAACCCATTTAGCATGTCGACGGTTCAGTTTTGCTTGACTTTTAATGTGTTTCAAAGATTCATGATCAGAATGTATAACAAATTCCTTGGGCCATAAATAATGTTGCCATGTTTCTAAGGTCCGAACAAGAGCATATAATTCTTTATCATAAGTAGAATAGTTCAGACTAGGCCCACTCAATTTTTCAGAAAAGTATGCAACAGGTTTTCCATCTTGTAATAACACACCTCCTAATCCAATTCCACTAGCATCACATTCAAGCTCAAAAGTCTTATTGAAATTAGGAAGTTGGAGTAAAGGAGCATGTGTCAACTTATCTTTCAATACCGTGAAGGCTTCTTCCTGTGCGGTACCCCAAACAAAAGGTACATCCTTCTTTGTAAGCTCGTTGAGAGGTGCAGCAATGGTGCTGAAATCTCTCACAAAACGCCTATAAAAACCAGCGAGGCCAAGGAAACTCCTCACTTGTGTGACCGTTTTGGGCTGCGGCCAACTCTCAATAGCTTCAATCTTGGCTTTATCAACTTCAATTCCCTGTGGAGTTACAACATAGCCAAGAAAAGATACTCGGTCGGTGCAAAAGGTGCACTTTCCAAGGTTACCAAACAAACGTGCATCACGTAGAGCAATAAAAACAGCACGTAAATGTTCCAAATGTTCCTCCAAAGATTTGCTATAAATCAATATGTCATCAAAGTAAACTACCACAAATCGTCCAATGAAAGCACGTAAAACTTCGTTCATTAACCTCATGAAAGTACTAGGTGCATTAGTTAACCAAAAGGCATGACTAACCACTCATATAATCCAAACTTAGTTTTAAATGCTGTTTTCCATTCATCTCCCAATTTCATACGAATTTGATGGTAACCACTACGCAAATCAACTTTGGAGAATATTGTAGAGCCACTCAATTCATCAAGCATATCATCTAGCCTAGGAATAGGATGACGATAACGAATAGTAATATTATTAATGCCTCTACAATCAACGCACATACGCGACGTACCATCCTTTTTCGGCACTAAAATGATAGGAACAACACAAGGACTAAGGGATTCGCGTATATAACCTTTGTCGAGAAGTTCTTGTACTTGACGCATAATCTTCTTCGTCTCCTCTGGATTGGTACGGTATGGTGCCCGGTTGGGTAATGATGCACCGGGAATTAAGTCAATTTGATGCTCAATCCCGCGAATAGGTGGTAATCCCGGTGGCACGTCTTGTGGAAAGACGTCGGCGAACTCCTGCAAAATGTTAGTGACAGCAGGAGGCAAAGAGGAAGGCACGTCCTCGAATGAAAATAATGCCTCTTTGCACACAAAAGCATAGCAAACAGATTTGCTAAAATCTAGTTCATCAATATCAGATTTGGTGGCAAGTAAACATGCACTTTTCAATTTAATTTCAGAAGCAACACTAGATTGTTTATTATTATTAGGCTGCATTTGTTGCTCAAATTCTTTTGCCACAATCTGATTTTCACTCTTAGTTTTCTCCTGTTTTGCTTTATTAGCTCTATTAATATCATCTTTCAAAATGGAATCAGGAGTCATAGGAAGCAAAGTAATATTTTTATCCTTATGAACAAGAGTATACTGATTGTTTCTACCATGGTGAATAGAATTTTTATCAAATTGCCATGGTCTACCAAGTAATAAGGAACATGCTTGCATCGGTACCACATCACAATCAACATAATCAGCATATGTAGAGATACTAAAATGCACACGAACAGTACGTGTTACCTTAACCTTGCCGCTGTTGTTGAACCATTGGATGTAGTAAGGATGTGGATGTGGTCTTGTGGTGAGAGATAGCTTCTCCACCATCTCGATGCTAGCCAAGTTGTTGCAACTCCCTCCAT